>NC_068367.1:57528682-57548682 GCF_020536995.1 Dreissena polymorpha
AACACTATTTTGTTTTAGTAATATGCGTTAAAAATTTCCCATTTCTACATGTTAAAGGGAGTATGCACGATTTGTCAAATATTTATGAATTTATTTAAAATGTTTAAAAAACTTATATACATATTTCAATATAAATTAAAATAAAAGTTAAGAAGAACATTTAAAAAAATGCGAAATAAGCCAGATATTTAATTCTGAAATCGAAAATATCTGCACAGTCGAATGCGCCCGCATGTATATCATGCATGAACGATGTGAATCTAAATTCAGGTTTTAGTGCAGATTCGTTCATACGACACAAAGACACACTTTTGTTTTCCTAACAAATACGAGTAAACGTGTTGGCATCGGCTTTAACCAGCCAGTTAAGACATTTTACTGAAGTAAACAATATTTGATTTCTAGTACCATATACAATTGTTAATTTATGTTATTTAGCATTCTTAGGTCATATTCATGTTTGTTTTAGATTGCAAAATTACTTGTTGACATCGTGCATACTCCCTTTAAATTTGTCTGTTATATCTTGCTTAAAATGCATTCATATATATCATGTCTATAGCTTATAGTAAAATGTATTCAAATTGCCAGGGAATTCAGGGACCACCAACAACTGAGGAAAACAGAGCGCCCCGAACTTGAGAGCCTGTATGTGAAGCTGTTAGTTAAGTTAGTTTAAATCTATTTAGGCCAACATTGTTTAATAAATTGATTTACGGACCGCCGACCGTATTTTATGTCAAAATGAAATAAAAGTATCTATCTGCAATTTTATTTTCATAAAATTACATGGTCAAGTCAAACATAAGTATTTGAATTAAATGCGATTCGCGTATTAGATGGACATATTCTACAATTTTTACGTAGAGATGCGCACCTGTCGATTACATCATTTTAACAAGATGGCGGACAATTCACAGAAATAAATTGTGACTCTCGGCAAAAATGGCAAATAACGATCAAATACGATGGAGATCATACATTTATTTAGAAGGGATTACTGAAATGCAAATTATTCATGTGAATAACAACGATGCAAAAAACGTTTTCGATACCAACAACATATTAATAAGTAATCTACTCAGTGGATATATGTACGGAAACGAGTGTTTGCATTCATTTATTTATACGCAAGTTAAAACATCTGACAGGAATATCGTTAGAAAATGGAATAAGGCAAACATGGTTTCATTTATATGTTAGTTGATCTGTTTATAATCAGATTCATATGCATATATTGCTTTATTATGTTTGCCTTGCTCTACAGTTTACTGAAACAGCATGGAACTTTAATGGAAGACATAGCAAGATAAATATATTAATATTAAATAAAGTTAGTTAAATACATCAATTACCTTAAATGTGCTTGTTTATATGTAATGTTGTTCCGACAACTGCCTCTAATGCGATTAAATGTTTCTCTCAAAACCAGGTATCCACAGAACGTTTGTTTGTCCCCTTTTTGCATAAACTGCGCGTTAAATGGCCTTTTTTGAAAATAATACGCCATGCCCCTTTGCCCTCCTGGAAAAAACTAATATGGTGTTATACTGTTTAGCGTTTTTCGAATACAACAGTCTAGTCAGAAACATACATAATAATGGTATTATACTGTTGCGTTTATGTAAATGACATTTTAGGTTCTTTCTTCAATTTGACAGTGTAAAGTTGTCTTGTGTGGGGACACTTTTTCATGAATATTACTAGTATTCAACATAGATTTCTACTCAAGAAAGGTTTTTGAAGCAGGACATTAAACAATAAAACAAAATAGTGCTAGATTACACTTTTTGATAAAAAATAAACACTGAGTGATTTCTTTTAATAATGTTTTAATGTACAATTTTTATTCAATAGCAGACAATGAAGACATTCCACAAGAATTAAGATTAAACAGAAATGTTCTTGAAAAATGCATTAATAACACTATTTCTATTGCTTCTAGTGACTGTTTTCATAAATAAGATATACATTGTATAGTACAAAAGTAACGTAAAAAGTTGGTTTATAAAAATAAAGATAAATCGACAAGTTTAAACCTTTTTTGTCGACTCTGTGATTTTTGTTCTTTTATTTTTATTTTTATTTCGACCCCTATTAAAAAAAAAAAATCCCGTAAATCAATTGATTAAAAAATGTTGGCCTTATTTTAGCTCGATTTCATTGAAAGCCTATGACTTATTTGAAATGCTCTCGCGTCCGTTTTCTGGGACTAGATCCAGTACTTGGTGTCTTTGATGGAGATCTAAAGAACGCTTCCACTGTCGGGATTCGCACCCGGGACCTCCTGATTGCTAGGCGGACACCATGTCCACTACGCCACGGCGAAGAAGAAGCTGTTCGGACCACCCGTTTCATCCTTGCCCCCAGACCCCAAGTGTCGTGGCGATCTTGATGAAGAAGATAAAGAAGATGACATGCTTATTTTACGAAATCGACCTAAATTTTCTGCGATGTCTTAACCAAAAGTTAAATACCCGTTGGAATTATCTATGTAAACAGCTTGTTGCCTTGCGATTTTTAAACATGAAGGTCTCAGGTTCATATTCCTAAATGTACATAAAAGGTAACGATTATTATTGTCCTTCATTTATGTGATTCGTACAACGTGGTACCTGTGTACAGAGCTTTCAATTAGCGATGTAGGGTCGGGGTGGTCAATCTACAACGCATATCTTTTCAGATGTTTCAATTGACGCTTTTCTGTTTTATTTATTTCAAATTTAGATCGACTCTGATCTATTGCACAAAATCGTTGCGATCGTGTTGTTATCGTTTTCAGAATTAGGCTATATACATAATCTATTGACAATCATGTCGTGACGTGATCAGTGTTGCACGAGCTAAGGGACGTTTGTGATATTGTTATTTAATCTACTTATTTTGCGCCGTTATTGTGGTTATATTGGTTTGCGAACCGAGGTCGGTTATCTTCCATTGCCAATCCCATAGTCCCACAGTTTTGATAAACTGAACATGTTTTGGGCATACTATAATTGCAAACTAGTTTAATGACACATGCATTTTAACCAGATAGAACACATGTGATAGAGCATATGCCATTTAATATTTTCCCACTCTTTTAAGTGCAATACTTTTCTTGCGGTTATCACTTCTCTTTATGTTGAATATTTTTGTATATATCGGTCACGTTCGATGATCGAAAACAGTTAAAAATGATATCCAAAACACAGTCACTAAAATGGCGTGTTTACACCTGTGAGTGTTGCTTTCGAGCCTATTGTGTTACGGTTGAAGGAACTTAAGTTTACTCAATTCGTTAAATTAATATTATTTGCGAAATTTGTGTCCACACAAGAATTAAATTGGACATTCCAAAAACGAAACGTTTATTCCAATATTTGATGATTGACTCAAAGAGTGTATGAAGTGCTTACCAGTTGACACGCATGTATCAATTAGGCTTTATCCTCGTTCACTGGCCTTTCCTCTCTCCTAAGTTACACCATCCTTTTCATGGCCTTTGTTCGGTAGCCGTTAAGTAATTTCTATCGGATAATGTACCACTTGTGCAAACTAAGAACTAACCAGCCAGTATTTGAATATTTACTATGCTAATATTATCCTGTCGAAGTTTCTTTACTTAGTAACCTTTGGGGCTCTTCTTGCAAATACATTAATTTATTATTAAATATATTTATGTATTTTTTGTTTTAAATGGCTTTGTACGTACACTAAATGTGAACTTTTATATATGCTATCCATTTGGGGAATAATGCAGAGGAATGCTTTTGAAACAATAACGCTCAACATACATTTATTATGTGTTTGCGTTGTTCACAGAACTAATGATCAGGGGTAGATATTTCGTTTCAAATAATAAGATAAGAAAAAAATAGTTTCAAAAGTTATCTAACGGTAAATTAATAACAAACAATAGCAATAGAGATCCTTCTAAACGGAATTATATGCCTTATACACTACAGGTGGTTAATTACGCACATGTACGTGATACAACATATGCAAATCTTGTTTGACAACTTTGTTGTGTATGTGCATATTTACTGTGATATTAATATAGAAATATAAATAAACAGACAATTAGATACACGGATAAATGCTCTTGTGTTTTCCATTAAGATTTATTTTAGGAAACTAATTTTGAAATTTCGACTATTAAAAAGGCAGTAAACAACTGAAACTGTAATCAAAAGAAAAATTGATGTTTAATTTTATTCTGAATGGCTTAAATTAAATAATTAATTACAACACTGGGTTAGGCTTGTACGGCAAAACCCTCAGAAATATAAATGCTATTATTAAGGAATTTGTTTTATACCGCACGGAAAACTATAATTATACGCAACTAGATGGAATAGGTTTGCAAATCAAAATATTTGATGAAATAAAACTTTAGTGTATTGAGCTACAATCAGCGGTCAGTCTTGATATGTGATATAGTTATCCACGTTGTCCCATTTCTGACGTTATGTTGTGGACACTAACCAATTGCATAACAAAAGGGCAATTATGGCCCTGAAGCGCTTACCCCAGTTCAAGGTTCACAAATTGTCGAACTCATGGTTTACAGTTTTTTCCCCACTTGACCCTGATTCAAACCTGAACCGTGGTATTGTCAACAACATGCTGATCAAGATTGACTCACAAACGTGTCTTTAACAGTTTTTTCTCTGAGATTTAACCTGGTGGCTTAGTTTTTGGACACAAATGGCCCAAATTGGAACTCGGCCTAGATAGTATCAATATATACATTCGTTCCGAGTTTCATCAATTGAGTTATATATGTGATAACAATGTTTAATAATATTCGACCTGATGGAAGTCTCTTCTACACGAAATCCAGTTAAGGCGGAGAGTGTCGTCCCCTGATTAGCCTGTGCGAACTGCACAGGCTAATCTGGAACAACACTTAACGCACATGCATTAAGCCCCAGTTTTCGCAGAACACGACTCATATGTTATGCTGATAGAAAATCTTTACGGAACAGAATTAAGATGCTTTCAAAAGAGGCTTTCAAACCCGCTTTATACTTATTTTAATTCCTAAAATTAATTGCTGAAGCTGCACAGAGAATATAAAGGCCGGCAAATTCAAGTTACGTTTCTGTGGGTAATATTCATGCAATGCAAAGAGAAATGTAAAGGCTGGCAAATATCAAGTTACGTTTCTCTGGATAATTTTCATATACTTTTCATGAAATTGCCTTGAGGAAGAGTCAAGGATGTTAATGTAGAATCAAACTATCTACAATTGAAAGAATAATATGTATGTTACATGCGCTGCGGCGTAACTGCGGTATCAGTAAAAAATAATAGGCGGCTTTCTGGCAACTCGACATAACGCGCCTGCTTGTAAACCCGGGCCTTTGGATCAGAGTTTGTTTATATTAATAATTCCGCAAATTAGCGCTCGAATAGAGTTAGCCACTCACGCCGTACCGCGGTAGTATTCTGTTACAATATTTGCTTTTACATTTATTTCATTTTCCAAACCAGAGTGTTTATTTTGCTCTTTCTCACCTTTGTCGATTGGCTGTAAGAAAATTACCGCCTTTGAAACCTGTTGTTCATTGCGGTCTTTGGGATATATTTATTTCGATACGATGTGGTGCAGTGAATATTAATGTACTTGTGTGATTGTTCGCTTAACATTTCTGACTGGGTGACATATGCCAATCGGTCGTAAAGTGAATACAACGTTATTTGGGAAGATTGTGGACGATTTTTATGTGACCGTTTTTTAATTAATTCATATATCGGTTCTATAGTGGTTAAAATAAGTAGTATTTGTTACTTTAAACAAGCTGCATTAATTCACTCACGCTTGTACGATTGAACTTTGGATGGGCTTAAAATACTGAGGACGCGTCAAGCGAAAAGGTGAAATCGAGGTATTGTTGTTTAAATCACAAAACTACAGAGAATTTTTAAAAATTATACCGGTATAATTTGACAATACAGTAATTTTTATTCCAAAGCCATAGTGGTAAATTATAAAAATAACATTGCCACTGATCAGCGACAGTCTAACGGATGTGAACAATAAATATAGAAAAAACTATCGGATTTTCATTCATGCGAAGTTCGATTCCGACACGTTCAACATGTATTCGATGTAAAAGGGCCACAGGACAGGATTTTCGTTTACATGGTAATGACAAACTATAAATACATGCTATAAACTACATATTTGCTTCTCAAATTATATATATACTACACAGACTGTCTCTGCTGCTGCTAATGCTGTTGATTTTTGGTGCTGCTGCTGGTATTACTGCTACTAAAACTCCTACTCTTCCTACAACTTATACATCTGGGTCTTCATCGGGAATTTGTTTCCGAACTCTTATCACAACGTTTTAATCAATATTATTGTGTAGTAGTAAGGGCTCCTAAATCTTAACCTAACGTCGACTGTTATCAAGAACTAAGAAAGAATTCTAATTTTACTCTAAATTGTAATGAACGTGTTTTAAACATACAGGACATTATCCTTATTCAGGATTTTACAAAGGAGCTTGACTTTCAAATTACAAACACGTCACACAACAGGCTGAGACGTAATCACGTACAGGTAGTAAACACAACAATCATACACTAGACAATATTTAAACATCGTATTATACAATATTCAAGTACATATTTATATAGCGACCACAACATATTATTATAAACTATTTAATCCAATTTACCTAATAGACATACATATTAAGATAATTTTTAACTAAAGGGCAATAACTAGATGGAGGGAGAAAACCTGTCCTATTACAATTGCAAGCATCCAATCAAAAGGCATATTAATGTAATCTTTGGTGGCACCTGAACCTATGACGAAGGACCATTTAGTGTTTACGTTTCGTTATGAGAGTCTTCCCATGGATCCCCTCAGTCTCTGTTATAAACAAATAAGAATTTACATATCATTCGATTGCTGTAGGTAATGTGACCGTATTTGTCGCGTTCTGAGAAAACTGTGCTTAATGCATGTGCGTTAAGTGTCGTCCCAGATTAGCCTGTGCACGACACTTTCCGCTTTTATGTTAGTTTTAGTTTCAAGGAAGTCCCTCCTTACCAATATATCAAGTTTAGGCGGAAAGTGTCGTCCCTGATTAGCCTGTGCGGACTACACAGGCTAATCTGGGATGACACTTTACGCACATGCATGAAGCCCAGTTTTTTCAGAGCAAGACGCATATTTGTTCAGTTGATCCACGTCAATTACATACTTAATGTTGTAATCATTCACATATGCGGCTCTTCCGTGATTGTTTAGCTGTTCATTTCGATCCTCATCATTTGTTTAATTAACTGTAAACGGTTAAGTAAAATATCCCGAATGACTATTTATAAAAGAGACGTTTTCGCTGTTTGTCGAAATTGTACATTTCCAATATTTTGACACGAATTCAAAAAGTAAAACACTATTATACATCAGGAAGCGAAATAACAATAATGACGAAGACTTATATTATAACCACAACTGCGTTTATGAAGTATCATCAGTTGAAATAGGCACAATTATCAAGCGCAACATGATTTTTTGAATGATTTTTTTATGTTCGTTAAATTTTGTCACAACACATGGGTCACTTACATGAAATTTAACAAGCTTCATGTGGGTAAAACTTTTCACTTTGTTCTTCTATGTTTGTCTTTAAAACTGAACTCTATTATTCCGTTGTTTAGATCTAACAATGTAAGGTATTTATACTCTTCAACAAAAGCCCAAATCTGCGAGCAAATGCAGTCCTGTGTCAATTATACAATCATGTATTTCTTCTGTGTTGTCGAACCTGCAGCAATACAGTAAGCAGAAGTTTAACCCATTCATGCCTAGCGTCCTGAAAAAAGGACATTGCAAACAGCGTAGACCCAGATGAGACGCGGCATGATGCGGCGTCTCATCTGGGTCTGCGCTGTTTGCTTAAAGGAATTTCAGTAAGTAATATTCTAAATATAGAAATAAATATACTTGACACCCCTTATTTTGGAAATAAATTGATCCAATTTAGAGGGATGGGAGAGTGCACTAGACATAAATGGGTTAATCAATGCGTCTCATTTGAAATGAAATATATTTATGCACTGCTGTTTGACGAAACAAGATAATGTAATATTTTGTGCTTTAAAACAATTGTAAAATATATTTTGTTAATTTAATTTAAGTAACATATACATACTATTCTAACTTTCAGAATGACGAATCCATATTCATTTGTTTGAAACTGCGTGGCATATTATCTATTTACTTCTGAAATACATAAATATTTTTATAAAGTATTGAGAAAATCCGAATGCACATCCTAATTCAAATTACCGTTTGCCTGTGCATGTATATCAAAATACATAAAATTTCTCATATTGTACTCATACATTTGTATGTAAATGGTAAATAAAAGGTATGCATCATACTGTTGTTTAAAAATACAAGTATCGAATTCGATGCTGATATTTAAAAGTCTCTTTATAATTTATACCCTTTGCAGTTACTATGCAACCATCGACTTAACAATTTTCGTAAGCACCTGATACAGTGAAAACTAAATACGAATTTTCTGTAACCTTATATTCTATGGAATTAAATGTACGAAGAGAACATTGTATCATCATCGAACACCATTTAAAGTTTGTGTTTAGTAATTTTAGAGTAATAATATAAGAAATCGTCTTTAACAATTTCTAATGGGATTGTACTTCTGATGCATTTTTATGCTGATGTTATCTTTTCAAAACTTACTGCTATATGCATGACATAATTTGTATTTCACCCCCATTACAATCGGTTTTGTTTCAAAGATTAGACATGCTATATATCTCGGTAAAGTGTTATAATAAGGTTAATGCACATGCAATTTTTAAAATCTTGAACACAAACGAAGCCATGGGCCATTTCCATAAAAATGAATGATTTTATAAGTTTTAATGATGCACATAAATAAGTAGGCTATCTTATATATTTTATTTTTTGCTAGTGTTTTAGTAACACTAATAAAATCAAATGACTCTTACCGCGGAAGTAAGTAATTCGTATAGATAAAGGTAAAAACTAAATTACATAACATAGTCATTTTTCATATAAACACATGAGCCATCTGTTTAACCTAAATATATACATGTGTACATTGATTTCACTAAACCTGAGCCTGTTAAATACCTAGCTCATGTCCGTAAAATTGAGCTACATCTATATTTAATTTGTTTATAGTATAGTCTTTATTTACCCCATACATAGGTTTGTGCAGGTCGAGGCCATCATCTATATTTAATAGCTTGCATTCGTTTATACAATAACAACAGCATGTGACCTGGCTTTAAAATTTTAATAACTTGATTATTCTTATATCCATATATGAATAAATCGATATATTTGTTATCTGATTTCCTGGTTAACCTATTAAAATACAGTTCCACGTGTATGCCAATACATTACCTTCTCAACAGCGTGGCGGAAGCTTAACTAGTTTAATAAGCCTCTGGATTAAAGATTTCGGTCCCTATAATTTAAATGAATCATGTTATTTATTTAGCAATAAAGTCTTACTGAAGTAGTTGGTTATCTTCTTTGTAACTCGAGTACTACGTTTCTGCTAATGGAACCAGCTGAGAGCTTTTATTACAAATACAGGAGCATTGTACTACAAGTGGAGTGAACTATTTGATAATGATGCAATATGCATCCGTCTTTGAAGTGTTTCCCAATATATTGTTTTTGAACATAGTGAAACATTCTTTTTATGCCCCCGGATCGAAAGATCGGGGGTATATTGTTTTTGGCCTGTCTGTCATTGTATGTGTGTGTGTGTGTGTGTGTGTGTGTGTGTGTGTGTGTGTGTGGTGTGTGTGTGTGTTTGTGTGCGTGCGTGTATGTGTGTGTGTGTGTGTGTGTGTGTGTGTGTGTGTGTGTGTGTGTGTGTGTGTGTGTGTGTGTGTGTGTGTGTGTCCCAAAACTTTAACCAAAACTTTAACCTTGGTCATAACTTTTGCAATATTCAAGATAGCAACTTGATATTTGGCATACATGTGTATCTCATGGAGCTGCACATTTTGAGTGGTGAAAGGTCAAGGTCAAGGTCATCCTTCAAGGTCAAAGGTCAAAAAAACAAATTCAAAAACTTTAACCAAAACTTTAACCTTCTTCATAACTTTTGCAATATTGAAGATAGCAACTTGATATTTGGCATGCATGTGTATCTCATGGAGCTGCAAATTTTGAGTGGTGAAAGGTCAAGGTCATCCTTCAAGGTAAAAGGTCAAATTTATGGCTTCAAAGCGGCGCAATAGGGGGCATTGTGTTTCGGACATCTCTTGTTTAGTGTGTGTTTTTTACACGAGATATAAATGCAATTAAAACATGATATTTTCATGATGGTGATGGCATGCGACGTGAACCCTCTAATTTTGGACTTTTTCATTGTTGTCCTGATTTACATGATGTCACTGCTTTGATAAGGTTATACTGTTCTTGATATAACGTAGCTTTAACAATAAATATAATGTAAACATAACAACGTGAACCCATTTTGCATATGACAAAAGTTTTTTTTCATCGCAAAAAGATAAAAACTTAATTTCAATAATAATCAGTCTTATATTTTTTGGACTTATTATGATTGACTTAATTGCAACAAACGTTTAAATTATTAAAGGAATCAAATGTATTGATAGAGAATGTACATCAGTTGTTATTATATTCGGGGAGCGGAATATTGTAGTCGTTGGACATTACTGTTGCAGGTTTCATCGAAATATTTTTGCACTTGAGTAGCGTCTATAACCTTAAATATTCGGTTAAGCTATGCATCTACATGTATATGAAGTCACAATGCATGGACCAGCGCTGTACAAATAGTTTTGCATTCTTTAAGTGAGTTTGAATTTATACTAATGACATTCTCAATTGATATTCGAATAGAGCATTTCATTCAGGTCTACGTATTTTACATCTCATGAAAGTAAATCAGGGCAATTAAATATAATGGCTCAGTTGTATTTGCGTACAGACAAACATATAACATTCTAAAAGCAACAAAAAATAGACATGAAGTTAGATTTCGATTTGCATTTATTGCATGCTTAAGTAAATATTTTCAGATTTTGTTCACAGGGTTGATTTTGCAATCTTGGTTTTACTTCTTTTAATGCTATACTTTTCTTAAACTCCCACCGCCTTACAATAAATGGTTGGCGGACTATATAGGACTTATGATTTTTCCGCACGTACCAAACAACGTGGTTACCTGTTGTTACGGTCATATTATGCTGTACAATGACAAATTCACATCATTTGTTTTAAAGTAGGGGGTTTCCACTCTCATACCACACTCTTCATGGAAGGATTTTTAATCAATACACATGTTATCTGAGCGATCTATCAACGCATACGTGACTATAGTACAGCAGGTCATTGCCAAACGTTGAGGTCAACGTTCAAAATCACAGAAATGTCTTGTTAAAAAAGTGTTTATCTGCTCGATTACATGGCCATGCATTGACATATTTCAATATAACGATTCATAAAGGAGCCTTTTCGCGTTTTTGGTAAATTTACCAAATAAAAAAAAGTTGTTTCGGATTCGCAAATTTTCGTTAAAGCTAGGATATTTGTGAGGAGACAGTAATACTCAACATATACCATGCTCTACATAAGCCATTGATCTGCATCGTTTGACGATTTAAAAACCTGAAAATTATCAAGCGTTGCGACGCGAAACGATTTAATAATTTGAGAGTTCTGTTATTGTCGATATATATTTTCTGAAACTTCAAAGATTGCTTATACAATGTATTAAATACACCTTTCACTGTATGAGCACGGATGGCCGAGTGGTCTGAGCACTTTTACTCTAGGACTCCAGGGGTCAGTGGTCCGAGCCCTGTTGAGGGTTATTTTGCAATCGTTTTTTTTTAAATTTTATTCTTGTTTTTTTTTACTGGAGCTTTTTAGATCCAATGTTTACATTTATCAATATAAAGCATTTAATGACAAACTTCAATACATGCAAAAATCTGTGAAAAGGCCCCTAAAACCAATATGAGGTAAAGCTTGAGTAAGTTCAAAAGTGTTAACGTCTATGCCAATTTAAAGAAGTTAAAGATCAATATACAGGGCTTCGTTGTCTAGACGGAGCTGGTCAGCTCTAAAGCTAGGAATTTAACAAACAAAATGAGTAGAAAGGATAACTACATTTGATAGCTGGTCGCGTGCACGAACAACATCATCAACTTCAATCCTACACGGGTTTGCTCATGTAAGAACTACATCTACCATCAATATTGAGATAAAAACGAGAAACAAAGTTATATAAAGCACTTTATTGGCGAAAATGGGTTGTCCACATTATATCGTCATCATAATGAAGTGACATGGAAAACAAATTATATGTGACGTTTTGATTTCTCCATCGAAGGCCAAACTCGGAGATCAGCAGTCAAACAGCAGCTTTGATTGTCAAGGGTCTGCATAATGGAGGTATACCTTATTCATTATTTTGCCTGAAAACAGATGCGATGGGAAATATTATGTTGATTGCTATTCTTTTTCCAGTACACTACTGTGCGAAATTGTTTTCCTTATTAAGTAATGTGTCTTGATTGATCAATTAACATCATAAGCAAACATATTGCAGATCTTTTTCCACGGACATCTTTACATTGAATTCTGATCATACAATGAGTATTCTTCACACCCATTATCTCGTTTGAAAAGACCGATGAACACCGATGACAAATGAATGAACATTTTGTAATAGAAATGGACTTTAGTATTGATATTTCTAAAAGTAAACAATAATATTCAACATGAATGATATCCGGTGTATGTTTTGAGATTGCACTGTTTTGAACATCCTTTTCAAACAAAGGCCTCATTTTCGCGTATGCATGCTTTCCATTTAATACATTTTAATCCATATATTAATCAATGTCTAAAAGGAATTAATGTGAATGCTTTTCTTCGCAGTCTAATACCCCCATGATGTAGTGGAAATTGAAGTGAATGCTTTTATTGTGGGTAATATAATATGTTGTATTGGATAATTAGAATACAAATATAGATAATAAATGAATTAAAGCCGCAATTAATCAGGGGCGCGCACTACCACGATTTATATGCCCAGCGTAATTTATGATATTGGTCAACCTCCACACAGAGTTGTCGTTCCATGCTCTCACATACAATCTCTTAACCTCCACATAGAGTTGTCGCTCCTTGCCCTCACACACAGTCTCTTCAATCACAAGAAAATATGACCAGATTTGATAGGATTTAATTTTTTGTTTAACTATTATATTTTGAAAGGAATGTCATTCTATGTTTATATTTTGAAAAGAGTGTATAAAAGTTGGGCTTCATAAAAAAACAAAACATTACCTAAATAAAAAAGTAAAAATAATAACGGTAGAATGATTGTACCACGCGGCTAGGCTATGATCACGTGGTTGGATTTGAAGGCAGGGTTTGATCCAGGTATGATGGTTCCAGTCAAATCTCTTCGCAAAGGTTGGCAATCTCTGCCATCACTGGAAAAAGTCTACCAGATTTAGGAGAATTGCATTTTTGTTTAAGTATTATGTTATGAAAAGTAGTATCATTTTCTTTTATATTTTGAAAATGGTTTATACATTTAAGGTCATAATAAAATTAATTATATAAATTAAAACATTGAACAAAAAACAACATGAAAGTTATTGTACCACGTGGCTCGGCTATCATCACGTGGTAGGTTATGAAGGCAGTGATTCGATCCAGCTTTGCTGGTTCCGGTCAAATCTCTGCGCGGAGGTTGTTTATTTGTAAATTAAATTGGAGGGAAAATATGTTTTTCTTCAGAGGGAAGTTTTATGCGCGTGTGCTTGTTGATTTGTGCTGGGCATAGTGTGAGGTTTGGCAAGTCTCGTGATTTGCGTTGACTGTTCAAAGGCGGTGAATCCTTTGTGCATAGTGTTTTGCATTGTATAGGTCACATGTCTTAGGGAAAAGCTAATCACCTGTTAACAATAATTTCTTTCCTGTTCCTGGAGTTTCATTATTTGTAGGTCTAAATTTCTATGTCTCACGTGATGTTCTAACAAATTGCGCGGAACGCGAGATTTACATTGGGCAGCGTCGGAAAAATCACGACGTAGTTCTCATTAGCTGCCCGAGGCTGATCTCGCGTTCGCTCGTAAATGATCGGATATCGTCGCCGAAAATTCACATAGAATATATATTGTGACACAAAAAATAGAAACGAGAATTTTGTACCTTATTAAATCTATGTTACCATACCAAATCAAGCGTTGATATATTGGCTTTTGCTATCAGGAACACTCATTTGTATGGGTTGATTTTATTTTACACAATATTTTACTAAATATTCGTTGATTTTGAGTATTTCTGTGGCTTTACGAGTCTTTGAACAATTAATATGAGTCTTCACATTCGTCCTTGATTTTATTAAAAGCGTAATTAAATCGTGACTTAACAACGTCACTGGCAAACTTATCAATACATGGGCACATGCTGTTTCTGAGTATTAATTTTAACACCATGAATAACACCTATTCTTAATACAACTGTTTGATACTTACACAGTTGTTGACGATTACGGTAACCATAACAAATCAAAGTCAAACTATTTAACCCAACTTCGCTTTTAAATTGGCATTGTCTTGGGCTATCCGG
This sequence comes from Dreissena polymorpha, assembly GCF_020536995.1. NCBI lineage: Eukaryota > Metazoa > Mollusca > Bivalvia > Myida > Dreissenidae > Dreissena > Dreissena polymorpha. Next base: position 57,543,327 of record NC_068367.1, read on the forward strand.
CTCCCAATGGGTTATGTGTATTTTCTCATTTTCTTGCTTTTGCTGTTGTATTCAGGCAGTGTATTTTCGAAGTGACACAATAACATGCATTTATGTACAATTAAGTAGATGCAAATAGAGAGCTGAATTTCGTTGATGTCATAATATATATATTTACACACAGCTTAAAAAACAACTTGGATGATTTTCCAATGACCCTTTTATAAATTCTTACATAACGTGTACGTTATACTGTTGATAAATATTGGAAACAATTTTATACACATGAATACAATGCTCCCATTTACATGTATGTTATGTCATTGTTGCATGTATAAGAATCCAAAAAATATATTGCACTGTTTATTAGACGAAAGCGACGTTAAACTCCGCGATTCCTTAAAGGTAAACACACCATCGTCATTTTTTGTCAATAGCTTGTGATCGTCGATATGCGAACTTGAAGTTATCAGTCCATATAACCAGTCCTAAGATCTTTATAAAAGGTAATAGTTACGGCAATATGATGGTTGTCCTCCGGTCATGTACAGCATGTTACCGTTGTTGAGAGTCTTTAGTCAACGTCTGAGTGGCCCACATATAGGAATTTAAACAGACGTGTTAATTGGCATTTTCCTGTTATATTTATTTTAAAGGTAGGATACATGGACAGAACCTCAGATGTAACCAAATACACGTAGGAAAGAATGCACGTTTGTCTGTTTACTGTAAGTTCGGTTTTCTGCACTTGTTGTCGTTTGTTTAAGGTCTTTGTTTAGAAGAACTAATGTGCGTTTAAATATGTTGTAATGTAGATAACAACTTTATCCATCTCTATATTACATTTGCATAAAAACAAAGCCTACGTTTATTGATGCTTTGATTGAGAGGAATTTAGTTTATACGCGTTTTGGGGATATTTTAACCAGAAGAACGCGATTAATAACGTTGTGCTACAAGAAAAAGTAAATCCACTTTGATATAAAGTTATTTCATCTCCTTATTTCCTCCAAACTTCGAGTCTTCTAGGTTTGCAGATGCCGGCTTTTTTTCAAATCTTTACCTCCACCAGTATAAAGTGAGCATAAACTTTGGCAAACACGTTTTGTGCATTTATCGTGGTCAACCAGCTTTATGCACAATGGATGAGGGTCAGAAGAGACAATTGATGATAGACCATTGGTAAATATACGTGTTTCCGTTCTTAAATTAGTAGTTACAACTTAAAAATGCGAATGTGCATATAAGTCAAATTTGATAATTAAAAAAACCCAACAACAACAAACAAGAGATCTTGCCATTAACCATAGACACTCACTACAACATCGCGATATTAGTCTTTACAGCCTCTAAATTATTTTTGTAGTCGTTTTGTACTACGTGTGAACAGAAATTTAGTTTCCTCAATGAATTATAATCAGTTTTGATAACCATTTTATGCAACACAATAATTAAAATGGACATTTGCAAAACAAAATGTATATTCCATTATTTGATGTTTGACTCAACGAGTGTATGGGTTGTTTACCTTATGACAAGAATGTATCAATTATGTCTTATCCCGGTTCGCAGGATTTTCGCCCTTTCAAGTCACATCATCCTTTCATAATTATTGAATGGTAGCCGTTAAAGTAATTTCTCTAGGATAATGTACCGCTTGTGCAAACATTGACAATTGTCAATACAGTATTTGAATATTTATCAAGTCAACATAACCAAGTCGAAAAATGTCATTCAATAATAACTGTAAGGGTCTTCTTGCGAGGAAACCAATTTATTTGAGGTCTTTCATTCTGTTGTTAGGGGTTTGAAAACAACACAACTGCGGACTTAAATGGAAATTTAGCGTTTGACCCTTGTTCACAATACTCATGATAAATGTAATTGTAGAAGTATTTTATTCGAACATCAAAATGTCATTTCTTTGATGGAATGTAAATTACTTTTCATTGTATGAAATAGTTTTCTGTTGTTCCATTGCTCGCAATAATTACTGTAGAAGTAATTTTCACAATTGACAGTAGCGGAATGGGTATCCGACGATGGTGGTCCACATACAACGCATACATGTTTAACTTGCCGGAATTGCGGAATTCCATTACACACAAATGGAAATCCAGTAGATGATCTAACATGTTATTATTATATCCCTTAATCTATTGCCGATTTGTTTCAAATGTTATTTCTATCCGTTTGCAGTTTGCATATCTGCGTTAAACATAGGATCGTTTATAATAGTTTGAAGAGTTTAATTTTGGCAATGATGTTCTATGATGTTATTGATGGTGAAAAAAAATCTCAAAATCTCTGATCGTAAAAAATAATCACAGCAAAGTTTTATTAGTCGAAAAAAGTCGAAAAAACTACGATCGTGTAATCTAGTTTAATGTTTCAATAAAATAAGGTATCTTTACACCTGAAATTGTGATGCTTTTTCAGTTTCAATACTGCAATAAAATAAATTATGAATGGTTCATATTTTGGTGTTTCAAGTAAATTTTATTTCCATTGCTTGCGGATTCTTACTGTGCAAGAAGGTGTTCGTATAAAGATGAATTTTAAAAACAGCGACCTATACTATATTTTCAAAGTTATTTTTAATATTTTTAAATTAACACCCCAATCATGTCTGTATACAAAACTTCACCTGAGCCTGTTAAATAAAGAACTAACGTATGTCCGTAAAAGTAAGCTAAATCTATTATTTTATAATCGCTGGCCTGTGTACGTACAACTGAATTAGGCTTTGCTTAAAATTTTCATATTTTTTTTATTTCTACATTCACAAAAGCATCAATCGATATATTTGTTATCAGTTCCTCTGGTTCATCTATTTAAATGCAACACCACGTGCATGACAAAACGATACTTTCTCAAAAGCGATGCGGAAGCTACATCAGTCTAAAGGGACCTTTTCACGTTTTGGTAAATTGACAAAATAAAAAAAATGTTTCAGATTCGCAGATTTTCGTTTTAGTTATGATATTTGTGTGGAAATAGTAATACTGAACATTTACCATGCTCTTAAATATCCATCATATGCATTTTTGGACGATTTTGAAACATGAAAATAATAAAGCGTTGCAAAGGGAAACGATTGAATAATTTGGAAAGTTCTGTTGTTGTCGTTATATTTTGTGAAACTACGAGGATTGCTTATATAAGTTTACAAATACATCCCCTGATTGCATGAGCACGGATGGTCGATTGTCTAAGCCGAAGACTTTTTATTCCAGGACGCCAGGGGTCAGTGGATCGAGCCCAGTTTAGGGTTACTTTTTTCTTTTTTTTTTAAATTGCATTCTTGTGTTATTTTTACTGGAGATTTTTAGGTCAAATGTTTAAATTTATCAATATAAAGCATTTAATGACACGCTTCAACATATGCCAAAATCTGTGAAAAGGCCCCTTTAATATGCCCTTGTGGTATAGAGTTTGGTCTCGATACAATTTAATTTAAACGTGTTCATGATTTAGGTCGTTAGCGATGATGTCATCGTGACATAGTTGGTTATCTTAATTGTAACTCGAGAACTACGCTTCTGCTAATGGAAGAAGCCGACAGCTTTTATTTCAAAAAGGAGCATTTTACCACAAAGCGACCTCACATTGAGCGAAATGTTTTGATAATGGCGCAATCTGCACCAGTCTTTTAAGTTTGTTTCAATAGATATTTTAATAAGAACTTAGTGAACACTTTTTTTCTGATATGGGATACAAATGCAATTCAATTGATATTATGATGATGGTTATGGCATAACACCTGAACCCTCTAATTTGAGACTTTTTGAATTGTTGTCCTGATTTACAGATAGTTAAAAATACAATGCAAGAACTTGGAGGTTTGTTTTTGCTAAATAAATAAGGTTATAATGCAATTAACATCATGATACTATTTCAATTGACATAGTATAAACACACAAAAAATGAAACGCTTAGTTAAAATGGCATTAACGTGTCTAATAGTTATATTTGATATAGAGTCCTCTTGACGCTTAAACTCATACATGTTAAAAGAAACGGTTAACAATTTTTGAATAGTGACTTATTTGCAGTAATACACATTTAAGCAGATTGTTATATAATGCTATGGATCAAATGTATTGTTACAGTATGTGAACTGGTTGATGTTTGTTTGCTGTGAACGGACCATTAGAAGTCGTTTGACGTAACTGGGTCACACGGTTTCATTTATATATCTATTAGCACTTGAGTAGCGTCCTGATCCTTAAATATTCGGTTAATGTATGCACATGGCGTCACATTTTAAACGATAAGCGATGACTATATATTTTTTTATCCGGTAATTGAGTTTGTGTTTATACAAATGACATACTTAATTGATGTGCAAATAGAGGGTTTTGTGTAAGTACATTACAAGTCTGTAAAAGCGATGGAAACGTGGGACAGGGCAACGCAATACAATTTCACTGTTGTATTTATAATAGAGTTTGAAATAGATTTGTTATAGTTATTTGTTATTGTTAGATTTCGATCGACATTTATTGAATACTGACGTAAATATTTTCAATTTTCTAAGAATGTTCATTTTATATTAAAGGGTTATTCACGGTGCTTTCCTATATTGATGCACTACCCTAAATGTTATACGTTTATTAAAACTCCCACTATCAATAGAAGGTAGAATTAAGGGTAGGTGGGCTATGTATGACTCACTTTTTGTCGCGACCGAAAACAACATGGTAACCTTCAAGAACACGATCTTACTATGAGGTAAAACGATAAAGTTTAAATCTTTACTAAAACATAAGGGGTTTCCGATCTCATACCCTACCGTGCATTGAAGGATTTTACAACAACACACTCGTTCATTTACACGATATACACGCGCATAAACAACGTTTATCGTTAAGACGATGATTTAGGTCGGTAAGTAATCAGGTAAATTCTATTTTATTTAGCATTATTATAGATGTGTCGAGAAGTTGTATTTTAACTTCAAATCCCTTTCTTATCACATTATTTATGTGAAATAATTACTTTTTAAACGTAATTTGTGTTGATTAATCTGTTAAAAACCTGCAAGAAACACCTTGCAGAATGCAGATATTTTTTAATGGATAGCTTTTCTTCTTGTCATACAATGAGTAGTATTCACAACATTTATGTCGTTTGCGAATGCCTTACGCTACGGCTGGTGACATTTGAAGGAGCCTTTTATAAAAGAACAGGACGTTAGTATTGATATTTATATTGGACGAGTACATAACAATTTAAACATGAATGATATCAGATAAACGTTTTTAGATTGCGCTGGTCTGTGCACACTATTCAAACGAGTTTGTAATGGTCACATGTGCAAGTTTTTCAGTTAATACAATTTAATTTTAATCGATATCTAAATGCAATGAGTTTA
>NC_068367.1:57553682-57611182 GCF_020536995.1 Dreissena polymorpha
GAGATTCTTAATCCGTTGATGTCATACAATTATATTTACACGCAACTTTGAAAGACAACTTGGATGATGTTCCGAATAACCTTTTACTATTTCTCACATTATTTGTGCGTTATACTGTCTACAACATGTCTAGGAAACGCTATCATAAACATAGTGCTCCTATTTAATTGTCAGTCACACCAGCAGTCATTGCTCGGAATCCAAAACGTGGACTGGACTGTTTGTTGGACGAAACCGACGTTAAAATTCGCGATGCCTCAACTTGTCAACAAATCAAAGGCATTATTCCTATCAATAGATTGTTGACCGACGATTTGTACACTTGAAATTATTCGGTCCATATAACAATATCCTCAGATCTTCATAAAAGGTTGTAGTTACAACAACACAATGGTTGTCCTTCAGTCATGTACAGCATGGTACCTTTGCACAGGGTTTTCAATCAACAACTATGTGGACCATATATATGAATTTTAACAGATGTTTTGATCGATATTTTTTTGATCTACATATTTAAAAGTAGGACACTTTTTGTTTGGACAGAACTTCACATGCTACTATATAATTTATGATAAAATGTACGTTGTGTCTATTTAATGCTTTTTTTCCTTTATCAGCTGAACCGATTTGTTGTCGTTTGTTTTTCATAATGAAATACTTTTAAATAGAGTGTAACTAAGACTCACTTTCGCCATCTCTTGATTACCTTTATATTGAGACAAACCGGTACGCTCATTGATGCTTTGAAAGTGAAGATTTTTATGTACACGTATTGGGATATTGGACTGGAAGAACCAGAGTTTTCAGTGTTGGACAATGAGGCAAAGTAAATATTATTTGCTTTAATGTTAGTTCATCTGTTTTGTTCACTTCACACATCAAGTAATATCAGCTCGCAGTTCTAGGTTAATTTCGTATCACTTAATCCACCAGTTTAAAGCGAGCATCGAACTTGACGAACATATAATTTGTATAATATCAAGGCCGATCACCTAAAGCCACCATAAATGACGACCAGACAGGGCAATTTATCAAAGACCATTGAAAGACGTACGTCTTTCAATGTTTTGTGTTCATCCTCTCAACTTTAAAATGCATGTGGTTGTAGTAATAATATATTGGTCAAGTTTTATAAGTAAACAATGCAAACAGCAATATTAGATGATTTAGTAAAAAGAAATACACACTCACTAGACCATGGCGACATAAATCGGACCAACAACTTTTAGCGTGGTGTTGTAGAGTGTCGTTTTGTATCACGTATGAAAAGACATTCAGTTTCCTCAATTAGTATTAATCAAAGTACTTTCAAAAACCGTTTAATGGGACAAAAGGATTGATCTTGGCATTCTCAAAACAAATTGTTTATTCCAATATTTGATGTTTGACTCAACGAGTGCATGGGATGTTTACCTTATGACAAAGATGTATCAATAATGTCTTATCCCGGTTCGCAAGATTTTCGCGCTTTCAAGCCACATCATTCTTTCATAATTATTGAATTGTAGCCGTTTAAGAAATTTCTCTAGGATAATGTACCGCTTGTGCAAACATTGACAATATAGAGTGCAGTATTTGAACAGTCATTCAGTTAATATAACCTAGTCGAAAAATGTCATTAAATAAATGTAGGAGGATCTTCTTGCGAGAAAAACGAATATATTTGCGGTCTTTCATTCGTTCATGTGACGCTTGGTATCAATTTTACTATGTAATCTTAAGGCAATAAAGCGTTTGACCTAGTTTTAAAATACACATGACAAATATACTTTTACAAGTATTTCATTATAACAAAATGTACATTTATTTTAAATGATTAAATAACTTGAATTTTCATATCATAATTTATTAGGTATTACAGCTTTTCTGTTATTTAAATGCTCGCATATGTTTATTTAATGTAGAATTACTTTCCTTAAGCATTTGACATTTAATTGCATATGACGCGTTTAATTGTAATGTTCTGCATTTGTTTACTGCGAAAAAGCTGCATACCTGATTAAAAATTATATTCTTCACAATATAAGAGAACACTGTATGCACAGATAGAACATTATTGATTTGAGTTTTCACTATCAGTGTGAACATCAACAAATCTGACATATGGTATATGTGTGGCCCTGAGGGTCAATATGGTTTCAAGCATTCTGATACGTCGTGACCGAGATAAAATAAGGCAACCCAAAGACGAATTAGATGGACAAAACTCAGTCTGGTCATCCACATGCACGAGATTGAAACTCAACAGCGATTAAACGATGCTGTGTTTATAGTTGATCAAGGCTTATGAGAGGCCTGAACAGCAGCTTCTGTTTTCCAGTCTTCCATGTCTGTTTTATATACGAACCCCGAACTCTAAAGAACGATCTTTGGAATTATTTTAGTCCGCGAACATACATAGCTGAAACTTCTGTCGAAATGTTAATGGATATAAATTAACGTTACCTTTGAATAGTTTGAAGATAACAATTTTTGGAGAAAATTCGTAAGTTTTGAGCAGTTTAAAGATAGCATTTTTTTATAAAAAAATGCAAATACTATGTTGTTATAATAAGCGCGCAAATGCAGTTCGCCACCGTGATCGTATCTACAGGTAGCTTTCTGCTAACTTGTTTTTGCTTCTTTTTTCGGTAAAATACTGAGAGTTTTGTTGATTTGCAATTTTTCGCTCTGTCAATTTGCGTTTGCATTTTAAATATGTTTTCCATGCGGTCTTTGAGAGACGCCCGGCGGTCCGATAAGTTGCAGCGAAACATCTAGTCACTCGTTCGATTTGTTCGCTCAACATGTTTGTTCCTCGGCCTATATTTGCCAGTCAGTCTAAGTAAGTGAAGGCCATTATTAAGGACGTTTCGGATAATTTTCAACATTTTTTTCATGTTTTCTTATTGAAGTGTTAACGTGGTTTAATAAGTGGTGTTGGTTAATGTAAACTCACAGTAGTGGTTCAGTGAAGGTTTAAATGTTAAACGAGTGAACTATTGAAGAATTATAAATACCAAAAAGCTTTACATTAAAAAGGGGGAAAACGTGACAGTATTGTTACATATTTTCTTATTGAGGTGTTATCGTGGTATAATAAGTGGTTTCGGTTAATGTAAACTACCAAACTAATCAAGAACAATACATACTAAAAGCATAAAGATAAAAAATGTGAAAACGTGATAGTATTGTTTAAATTAAAGACTTAAAAGACTCATTATTGTTGACAATATTGGTGTAATTGACATTTGATTAGACACAAATTCAACCTGCACACTGACAAAAATATAATTTGACAGAGATCGGCAAAAGCTTTAATAATGTAAAGATTAAACATAAAATTATGGACTGGATTTTTATTTGTGTGTAATTCAATGCTGAATTCTTAAAAATGTATGCGATGTTAATCGGCCACGGGAAAGGATTTTCGTTTTCATGGTAATGAGAAACTATTATTCCGGCTATTCGCACTATCGTTTCTTCTTAACTCAAATACTACTACTACTACTACTACTACTACTACTACTACTACTACTACTACTACTACTACTACTACTACTACTACAACTACTACTACTACTACTACTACTACTACTACTACTACTACTACTACAACTACTACTACTACTACTACTACTACTACTACTACTACTACTACTGCTGCTACTACTACTACTACTACTACTACTACTACTACTACTACTACTACTACGCCTACTACGCCTACTACCAGTACTACTACTACTACTACTACTACTACTACTACTACTGCTTCTACTGCTACTACTACTACTACTACTACTACTACTACTACTACTACTACTACTACTACTACTACTACTACTACTACTACTACTACTACTACTACTACTACTACTACTACTACGATTACTACCAGTACTTCTACTACTACTACTACTACTACTACTACTGCTTTTACTACTACTACTAGTTTTGTTTACTGCGTCTCAATTTAAAAGAAACATTTTTATACAATACTCTTCTCGCAAAACCAGATGATGCAAAAGTTAATTATTTAAAATAAAAAATAAAATATTGTTCGGTTATTAAAATAATATTAAACTAATTATTTTTCGATTGTAAAATCCAAAATTATTAGTTTCAAACCACGAGGCATATTTATTAACATCTAAATTAATAAATACTTTTGTATAGTGTCGAAAAGAGCTTTTTAAACATGTTTATTTCAATGAACTGTATGCATATGTAGAAATATTGTTAAATCCAGAATGTTTCTTGTTTTCGTATATTTCTTTTAAGTGGTAAACATGATGTAAGTATCGTGGTGCAAATTCCATATATCGTGGTGAACTACTTCTCCACGGACATTAAAAGCATCTCTATATAACATTTGCTATAAGAATGCAAATGTTGGCGATATAACGTTATTATCATGTATCAATTACAGTTTAATACATATGTTATCAGATTACAGGCATTTCGTTTGTAGTTCACACTAGGGTGAGATACAAGATGACGAAGGAAACTTTGTACACACTTTTTACATGATTGAAAGATTCCTTTTGTTATATTATATCATTAAAACGTAGGGTGGTATAATTATAGTTTTAGGAGTGTCAGTTTTGCCAGCATGTTTTATTAAGTTAATGAAATAACAGTCTTGTTTACAAAGCTCTAGTTACGATAACTGTACGTTGTATATATTTGTACAGTTGTTTACATTTATCTGAACCTATATATTACTGCTGAAGGCAAAACAAGTTTTTTCAGATTTTGAAATAAAACGTAAAGGGACCTTTTCACAGATGTTGGGGTGTGTTGAAGTTTGTTAGTAAATGCTTTATATTGATAAATGTAAACATTGGATCTAAAAAGCTCAAATAAAAAAACAAGACAATAATTAAATAAAATAAAAATGTAACCCTCATCTGGGCTCGAACACTTACCCCTGGCCTAAAAGTCTAACGCTTAGACCACTCGGCCATCCGTGCTCATGCAATGAGTGATGTAATTTTTATTTCATATAAGCAATCCTCGTAGTGTCACAAAATATAACGACAACAACAGAACGTTGAAAATTATTCATTCGTTTCGCGTTGCAACGCTGTATAATTTTTAGGTTTTAAAATTGTCAAAGGATGTATATAATGGATAGTTTAGAGCATGGTTAATGTTCAGTATTACTGTTTTATCACAAATATCATAACTACAGCGAAAAATTGCGATTTTGAAACAAATTTTTTAAATTGTGTCCAATTTCCCAAAACGTGAAAAGGCCCCTTTAACCCAAATCTTGGATATGCGATTTATGCTAGATAAAAGGTAACAATAAGGTAACGGCATCTGTCATTTTTATGAAACAACTAATATACAAAAGAATCTTCGTATACTTCCTTAATGAAAACAATCGTTGTTATAATGCAATAAAATGAGCAACTGTACAAGTTTTTATGTATTGGTGTTATCAGTAACTTTAATTAGCAATTGTTAACGGGTTCTTTCCGTGCACGTAGAAGTACATTTTGATAAAACATTAACTGTTATAACTTCAAACTTAAAAAAGTAAACACATACAACATATGTTTAACTTCATTGTATGCATTATTAAACGACAGCTTAATCTGTATAATAAATAACCAGTTTATGTCCGTTTAAGTATAATACATCTTTTCTTTTATCGCTTGTTTTTATTATGACAACAGCATGTGACCTTGCTTTAAGTCTTTAATTTATTTATACGTATTTTCCTTAACAAACTCATCGATATATATTATCTGTTTTTACATCAATTAAATATAACTCGATCCGCTCGATATACTCGACTTTTAAAGGGCTAGGCGGAAGCTAAACCAGTTGTATAAGCCCGATTGACAATCGGGAACCCTCGGACAATTCCGCAATAACGGTGGTGTAGCCCACTGTCCGAGGCGTTCAGATTGGCCCGATTGATAAACTGATCGCCTTCGTGATTTTGTCTCCACACAATTACATTTGAACGTGTTCTTTATCTAGGTCGTTAGCTATGAAATCATCATAGAGTAGTTGGTTATCTTCTTTGTATCTCGAGCATTACGTTTCTGCTAATGGAACCAGCGGACAGCTTGTGTTACAAATACAGGAACATTTGACCACTAAGTGGCGACAAGTGCAGTGAAATATTTCGACAATCGCGAAATATGAATCAGCCGTTGACGTGTGTTATAGTATTAAATTGAAGCACAAATGTTACAACTAAACCACTGAGTTATTTTTTGTCATTTAAATAAAAATAACCTCATGATTTTGTTATTATACGAATATTCGCTAGACACAAGTGAATATAATTTTTTTGTTATCTATGGATTAGTTTCGTGCATAATTAAAGGGATCTTTTCACGTATTTTGGCATGTATTGAAGTTTGTCTTTAACTGATTTATATTGACAAATGTAAACATTGGATCTAAAAAGCTCCAGAAAAAAATTAGAATTAAATTAAAAAGGTAACCCTCAACTGGGCTGGAACCACTGACCCCTGGAGTCCTGAAGTAAAAGACTACCCCTTCGACCAGTCGGTCCATCCGTACTCATACAATAAAGTATGTATTATATACTTTATATAAGCCATCCCCGTAGTTTTACAAAATATGACGACAACAACACAACTCTCCAAATTATTCAATCGTTTCGTATTGCAACACTCTATAATTTTCAGGTTTTAAAATTGTCAAAAGATGCATATAATGGCTATTTTAGAGCATGGTAAATATGCAGTATTACTGTTTCCCTCACAAATGTCATAACTAAAACGAACATATTGCGAATCTGAAACGGCTTTTTTAATTTTGTAAATTTACCAAAACGCGAAAGGGCCCCTTTAAGTACAGTTTAAGTGACTGAATTGCTTCATAACAGAACTCTTAGTGATCTTGTTAACGTTGTTTTCATCCTTAAATCAATCAAGTTTACAATGTTCTTTTCATTTATATCGCACTTTTCGGTTCACATCATTTATCATGATCATTGGAATTGTTCTTGTGATGTTGGTGGTTAAGATGTTGGTGATGATAATGATAACCATGATGGTCGTTGTTTCGCTTGTTGCATTGCTAGTGGCAAAGGCTGTGCTGATTATGTTGTGGCATAATAATACCTGATTATAATGATGGGGATTAAATAAATTCTTTTGAGACCAGTGGAGATGCCCTGTTGACTTAAATAACTATGGCGACAATGATGATGGTAATGACAATTATTGTACTACTAAAGTTGATAAAGTTTGTACTGCTCTTTCTGCTGATACTAATTATGATGATGATGATGATGTTGATGATTATGATTATAGTTTAATGATGGCAATGGCAGGTTACGTACACTCTGTCGTTTGGATTTAAAAAAAAGCATTTGAACAATTCTACCACGAGGTGGTTTTGGTTTATGCTTCGATAAGGAGAGCATGTGATTAATATCATGGTAGTAATAAAACAAACAAAATATCAACTATAACATAAACACTGTGCTGAAAATGGAACACATGTGTATTTTGTCATATCTTATAAATTGCATTTCTTTACGCCAAAAATGACAAAAAAATGATTTAACAGATTATCGACATACGTTTTTCTTTTTCTAGAAAGAAGTTAATTTTCAGTAACAGCCATTGAACCAGATATCTATCTATTTTCAGAAAATGTATTGTTAAAGTCTGTTCACTGGTTGCTATTTGTTTGCTGGGTTCGGATTATTTGGACGTAAATGTTCCAAGTTGTTGTATCAATTTAATTTGCACGCGAGTAGGGTCTTTATTCTTCAATATTCGGTTTACTTATGCATATGGGGAACAATTTTAACCCAATATTAAACATGTTTTTGTTCTTCTTCAGTTGAGTCTGTATTTTTACAAATTAATTAATTAATTGTTCCAAATGGTGAATTTCGTGTAATTAAGTCCAAGTTTATTATATGTATTGAAATATGGGACACAGACACACAATTGCAAAGTTGTATTTGTTTATAGAAAACAGAAAATACAAGATTCAAAATAGAACAGAAAGTGCAATTACAACCCAATGCCATTTAATGTTAAGGTAACCTTTGTAATACTGTAACATTTGACCACTCATTGAAGGTTTTAATTTGGCAGAAAGGTTCACCTGTCGGTAACGTTGTGTCTAATTAGGAACTGTACTGAGCTTAAAGTGCAAATGAAGTACTTAATTAATATAGGTCTCGTCCACTCTTAAACTTTCTTATTTTGAAATATGGAACAAATATTTAACTTTATGAGGCGATTAACTTCATCGATCGATTGGAGATTTTACTTTGAGATCACAATTCAAACTGTAGCATTGAATGTCAAGGAGTTTCACTAGCGTCAAAGCGACGCGTGGCAGTAAGTTCAATATTATGAGTCGCGTTCTGATAAAACTGGGCATAATGCATGTGCGTAAAGTGTCGTCCCAGATTAGTCTGTGCAGTCCGCAGGCTAATCAGGGACGACACTTTCCGCCTACATTGGATTTTTGCTAGGAAGAGACTTCATTTAAACGAAAAATGTCATAAAAGCGGAAAGTGTCGTCCCTGATTAGCCCCTGCGCACTGCACAGGCTAATCTGGAACGACACTTTACACACATGCATTATGCCCAGTTTCTAAGAACGCGACTCTTATAAAGCTGTACCACAGATGCGTAGAGAAATAGGAATTGTATTGCTTGTCTTATTTTAAGACATTTGTATGTGCGCAATAAGAAATTTCCCTCTCTTTTTCCTCTTCAATAATATTGTGCTGATTAATGTATACAGATTTCAAATAAACATCCTACAGATAGACGAAAATCTTAACATTTAACTCTAGTAACATATAATAACTAAATAAGTATTCTTCAATACCCTTATTTCGTTTCCGAATGCTTCGTTTCGTTATTTATAAGGTCAAGTAAATACTAATTTCAACATGAATGATATCGCAGACATGTTTTTTCAGATAGCGCTGTACAACAATGTTATTGTCGCGTATGCTAGCTTTTCAGGTCATACATTTTAATTCATACGTTAATTAGTGTCAGATGGAATGAAGTAACACGCCTTTCTAAGCATTCTTACGACCGAGATGATTATGCACAAAACGGAAAGTTTTAAAATAGCTATAGTTATACAAAGAATTTAAGAGATTGTTAATGATTAACATTCAAGCGCAATACAATTCGTGGTATAAGCAAATATATTTAATTGGATTGATCATAAAACATATAACACTGTTTCGCTGCAGTTTACACTGCGAGCGTGGTTTCTATCCAAATTACGGAATACTTAATAAGTGGTGTCGACGATGATGATGATGATGATATAATGATGATGATGATGATGATGATGATGATGATGATGATGATGATGATGATGATGATGACGATGATGATGATGGTGATGATGATGATGATGATGATGATGATGGTGATGATGGTGATGGTGGTGGTGGTGGTGATGATGATGATGATGATGATGATGATGATGATGATGATGATGATGATGATGATGATGATGATGATGATGATGATAATGATAATGATGATGATGATGATGATGATGATGATGATGATGATGATGATTATGATGATTATGATGATGATGATGATTATGTTGATGATGATGATGATGATGATGATGATGATGATGATGATGATGATGATGATGATGATGATGATGATGATGATGATGATGATAATGCAATCCGATGCAATACTAAATAAAAGTATTTTTTACAGTTGGATCTAATCTTGGCATTAGCGTCGAATATCTCCTGTAGACAGTCTCTGCTCAGGTTTTACTATCGATTAATCGGTTTGTAATGAATGCAAAATGAATGGTGTAATTCGATCTTTCTAATGTTTTCCTATTTCTTACGTCTTCATGGTGAAAATTTATTTAAAGAGATTTGGTTCCAGATATTTAATATTTAAGAATACTTAAACACTTAATTTGATCGTCAGTATTTTTGGATTCACTTTTCAATGAATTTGTTTAAATCGTAATAAAGAACACGCGTTGAGCAAATTGATAAAATAACTTTAAAAATAATTGTTCCAAGCATTACATGTAAGTTTTCGAAGGGATATAGCGGGATTTATTTTGGTGCCATTTTGGTTAGGTAAGCCCATTTGTATTAGTGTTTGCATTTATGTATACAAAATGATTGTGTTTATTTGCATTTAATTATTTTAGTAACACTTTATTTGGAAGGCAAAGTCCTATTTCGTGAAATGTGCAGACTAAATATTCAACACAAAATAGATGCATGTGTAACTTACAAATAATCAAAACAAAGACTGGCTGAAAAATGTGGTTTGTAAACTAAATTGTCTGTTGGAATTCAAATTATATGTTTGGTTTTGCACTTATGATCACATACACTTGTATATTTTTGGTAGGTGTATATTTTTCATTCCTTTAAAATAAACATCTCATTTAATTTACTAAGGTAGTCTGCTTATAACATGAATAGCTGGTTTTTGGAAAATATCTATTTGTAATATACATGTCAATGTATTTATATTTTTTTTCTAGATGCAAGAGTAAATATAAAATATATTTAATTTTATATGTCAGTGAAGTAAAACTGTAAAAATACTCGTCGAATGTTAGAATTTAAGAAGAAATCAGCAACAGTTCATTATCTCCATCCTATAAAGTTAGTTTGTAAATGGTTTACTTTCATTGATTTACTAAGTAATTCACAAACCTGTCTCATTTCGTATTATCCTTAACCGAGGTAGTAAATCAACACTTATCTTTGATATATTGGTTGAGTGTCCTTCCGCTTTAAAGTTCAAATGGATGCATCTATGCTTGGGGCTACCGCGTGTACTGTACTGGTTTGTGAAAAGGACCTTTTTGAACCACATGTCTTGCTACCATTACAATCCTGGGATCAGAGAGTTGGTTAGTCGCTTTGTTCACATTTGTTACATTACTGTTACATTTGGACATATAGCTCCCATAGTTACGTATGACTTACTTTTTTATTCCCGTTGTGCAATTGTATTATCATAATCGCGTTTAATATAACGTGTTATATGAATGTCGAATTCTGGTACATTTGGTTTATTTGATTTAAGCAAAACGCATCATACCAGTACACAACAATTTTACAATACAACTATTCGCATTACGTCACTATCCTCGAAGTATATTACCACAATAAAATAACGGATCGAAGTAGCAATCTGGCAGCGACTATTATTTTCATCATCAAATGTCAATTAATAACGCTCAGTCGTGCAGTAAATATCATTTATATGATGAAACACAAACACAAGATACAGTTGCCATGTCACATGGAAACCTTCACAAATGTGTTAACATCAGGATAAGTGCGAAAAATTGCTGCCATGTTAATGTCTTTCGAGTGGTCTTGACATGGCGACTTTATGATTGTACTTTTTAAAACACATAATAGATTGGCTTAGTTTTGTTTTCATCATCAACTGCATGTTACTTTGACCAAACTGATATATTGTTGTCTTTACTTCTAACGTTTGTTTTAAAATGTCAATAATTAAATATGATGTTTACAGACGGACAGACAGTAATCAACGCCTTAAAGAAGTTGTGATATATCTCGTCAAAATACTTTGAATGTGTATATTGAACAGGAAACATAAAAATGGTTATATTTGTCTTGAAGTGTGTCTTTAAAGCGGGTATATACGATTTTGTCAAATATTTATGAATTTATATAAAATGTGTAAACAACTTATTATATATATATTTCAATATAAATTAAAATAAAAGTTAAGAAGAACATGTGTCGAAAAATGCGAAATAAGCCAGATATTTAATTTTGAAATTGAAAACGGCTGTACAGCCGAATTCGCCAGCATGTATATCATACATGTACGATGTGAATCTAAACTTAGTTTAACGGGTTATTTGAATTTCTGCAACGATATCTATTCATACGACACACGAACACTAACTCCAATCCTAATACAAAGACGAATGCTTTGGTTAATGAAGGAAAATATGTTCGTCACAATCTGCTCGGGCCGCTAATTTGTCTTTCCTGCATTTTATGAAAGACGGCTTTAATGTATAATTTTATTGTCTAATTTGTGTAATTGTAACATATTTTATCAATTTATTACAATTAAACACATATAAAAAAAATCGTATATTCCCGCTTTAACTACATACTTAACCTCCTAATGAGCATATTATTGTCTTAAACTGGCAAAATAACGATTTTCTGTTTCCAATCGTTTGCATGCGCTAACAGGTAACGTTATAGCATTTTATTCACGTGTACTAATTCGTTTGTGTTACCAACAATATTCACGAATATCGTTTACCCCTTCTTATTATTAATATATGATTTATTCTAACTGTTCAAGCACACTATCGGAAACTATATTATTATCTATGCATTTTGGTGTGTTTTACCGGCCATATTGAACACTTTGGTAAAATAAAAACTAATTCAGTCTTTAAGGTTCTTATTTAATATAATGTTTGTCATATAAACATTAAACAAAACCTTTATTGTACTATACCGTTTCAGTTATAATAACATGTAGTTGTTATTAACAGCATTTATACTGTTTTTTGTGTGTGTTTACAATCGTGCGCCCGACAAATCAAATCTTGAGTATTTTTTATATAAAACCCAATCCGGCTGATATTGTAAAAACGAAATCCGTTGTTTCCGTAAAGAGTAACCTTAGAATAGCCGCCTTTTGATTTACATTCTATATCCTGCCGGATCGGTTTATAGAGTAAACACCAATTTGCTGGTACTCTGGTTACTGCCAATACTTAAGCCCCCACTGCTTCAAATTTACCCAGTAACAGTTTTAATTGTAATTGAACATGAATACTGATCTATGACTTTGTTTCTTTCAAGAGTGCAACATATGTGTTTGGATGATGGGGTTTAAACTCGGAAATGCTTCGGTATTACAAGTCACTAGTATGCCATCAAAAGTGATAAATTATATTTATTTACTGGACACAGTTTGGGTTATTGTTGCAATTTATATGTGTGTTAACCAGTCACTTTGAAAGTTTTATTTGCAGTCAATCACATGCTTTTTCATTCTAAAAAAACTTCTTCACCGGGCTAATATACAAAAAGTTTAACAATTAAGTTATAACAAGTGGTTACCTTAAGACAATGTTTTGTTTGTACCTTAACGTTCTATGATCTAGACACTTTCCTTTCAGATCTTTAAGCGAGTGTTTCGTTTTATTCAATGACATACTTATTTGATACAGACATTCCCTTTGAAGCGAGTGTGTTTTTATACAAAGACATACTTATTTGATTTGCAAATGCTGGTTTTGCATACGCAAGATACTAGTTATGACCGATATAAGGTAATGATCGCCAAACGTCAGCATCTCCCTTGATTGTCTTGACAAATGATGCTCTTTCAATGTAGCAATATATATAAATATATATATATAGCCTCTTCGTCAATAGTTATATTAAGTCAATATGTCGTTTTTTGCTATGGATACTTTTTTTATATAATGTGATTTCGTCTTAATGAGGCGTACTTTCTATGACGTGGTTGCTTCTTTCTACGACGTTGTTACTTCCGTATATGTAGTGGTTACTCCTTTATACGGGTTAGTTACTTCTTTAAGTGGGAGAGTTACTTCTGTATATGATACTTATACTTCTTTGTATGATATGGATGCTTCTTTATATGACTTGGATCTTTCTGCATGTGGTTTGGTTACTGTTTGATATGATGTTGTTAATGTTATATGCATTTATATTGTGTGGTAACCTCTGGTGTGGCTACTTCTTTTGATGATGATATGGCGTAGACACTTCTTTATTCGATGTGGTTATTTCTGTACATACTGTGTTTACTTCTTAATACGACGTGAATATTTATTGAGATGGTGTATTTACTTGTGTATATTAACTGTTGGTGGACTGATTTAAACCCAACAAATAAGAATATTGAGTCGTCTGAAATTTATATTTTGTTCACTTATCAGCGTGTTTTGTGAAATAAATCATTATATCCAGTAATACGATTCTTATATGGAGTCATTTGGCTAATAAACGTGGTATAAATATTCTTCTGAAAAGCTAACAAGCTAAGATTTGTAAATTTGTCATAATATTTCGTCTCATTTGGCTTTTCACAACTTTGTTTAATGGAGGGAGTACATTGACTTTATATTCTTAAACACACAATTGTATATTGACGCATTACACATCAGTACTTAACGATTACATATTGCATAACGTATATAATTAAACTTAAGAAAATTGCCGCATAGCAAATGACCAAATACAATTCTTATGAGAACGCTAACTAATTTCGGAGCACCGCATTAACTTGGAAAACAGTTTAATCTGTTTTATCGTTTAAGTTATAGATTTTCTTGTTACCATATTTTAAACTCTTAATTAAAATTAAAAGAAATCATGTAACGGTTGACTCTCCAAAGGTTTTTTAACCGTTATTGGTATACATTAAACAGTTAGAAAAAGTTTGCAGTCTCAAGCAAAAATAAGACAATTTGCCCGTTTCGAATGCCATTTGACATTCCCACCGCATACATTATTGCAAATAATTCTTAGTCAAAAGTGAGCAAAGACATTTTTACCGGAAAAAGCAACACAGATGTAGCGCAATGTGCACTCAAAATTGTCGATTTCAGTTTTTTTTTGAATAACATAATGGAATGGAGATATGTGTTATTGAATATTTCGCCGTTAGAAGCACATAAGCGTCGACTTTAAGATCTGTAAATGCTCAAAATCAACGAATACTTAATAAAATTAAGTTAACTAATAAAAAATCAGTCTTCCTTATAGCAATAGCCCGATATTTCAACGATATATTTGGTCTGGTTACATTGATTGCACGAGGTACAAAATGCTCGTTTTAATTTTAAACACGTTTAATTTCGAAATTTGATGACGGCAGCTACGTATTTCTTGGATATCTTGCATAAAGTATGCAAATTAACGCAAACCGAATGATTCCGATTATGACTGAAGATCATCTGTGAAACAAAACAAGATGACATCGTGAAACGATTTTTAGATGCTAAAAAGTTGCAGAATGGCTGTATTTTAACGTTTTTTCCCCACCAATATAATTTGTTTTCGGTTCTTCATATGGTATAGTATTATAGACTTTGGCAGTGTGCACAGATCTAAAATACGTTTTATTGCGATTATAATTTTAAAATCAACAAAAACTATTTTTTTTTAATGGAGCATGTTGTTTTTTTGTTCTAGTATGATTGTCGATATTTTGTTAAGAACTCTTTCCATAGAATGATGAATGCACCATGAGTTGTATTCACTACTTAATCTGTTTTGCGAACATTTTGTTTAAATATTTATAGTATAGTAAGACGTTCTATAAATAATATCTTATACATTATATAAATGTTATCTTAACGTTTATTTTTGCAGGGAAAGATGATAATATTGTTTAATTTATAACTACTGTTACATGATTAAAACGCTCTACTTACAGCAAAATTCAAATAATAATTGTATTGTCGTGTGTGCCTGCGTTTGAGAGAACGCAAGCAAATCCACAGTTAATTGATTTGCATTAACATGTCATTATCGCAGTTTTACAGATTTGATGATAAGGCAATACCTATTGAAAACGTGTTTTGTAATCATTACTATGCACAATATAGAAAATCATAGATTGTTAATCAAAGCAACTGAACACTATGTTTAGCTTGTTATTTACCTTGGTATTTAACTTAAATGATGTTTTGTTTATAGGTTTAACTGTATTAATTGCTATCACAGCTGCTACAAATCAACAAATATAAATAGGCTAAACAATCAGACTACCTTGATGTGAATAATAATGCGTAAACTTATAACATTTAAGTAAATAAATGCGTTCTATTTGAATCAAATTTAAGTATAAATAGAAGCAATTAAAGTAATTACTTTTGCCGCTAGTGCTTTTATAACGGACGGACCACCACTGTCGTTCGGTTCCGTATTGTACAACACTTTGAATATCAGTAGATTGTTAAAAAAATGAAAGGGACACTTGGGTATAAATAGACGACATTGGAATAATTACCTGCGCTGCTGTTTCTTTTGTAAAGGACGTACCTCCACTGCTGTGGTTCCCACAGGGTTTTAAGTATATTTAAATCTGATATCTTAGTATTTCATTCAACAAACAACCGCATGCTTTTCACCGATGTTATTAGAATCAGAAATTAGATCACTGAGTCTGATATCTTACATCGATTAATCGTTAAAAAAATATTCGAAGTCTCTCTTAATGTTATAATTATCTCTTAATGGTCTCTCCTCAACTTACTATGTATATGAAATACATTGTAATTGAATAGATACTTAACACATTAACACAGATTGTAGTTTATTGAGAAAAAACTCCGCTTGTGAATATCAAAATAATTATACATTGTGTCTTTGGATTATAGTTATTTTTTTGTTAACTTATGACAAAGGAAATGGTCATATGATGTCATCAATAAAAAACCATTAAATGCATAGCAAAATGGAAGCTGGCTCTGCTCCCTAGTAGTAATCCGAATATATTTCGAAAAAGAGTGTGTGTGTTTTCAGAGACTCTTTACTTTCTAGACAAAGATTTTCACATACAGTACCGATGGATTGAAGGATATGCACAACTGTAGCCATCTGAAATAAAATAAATATTTCCAAACGATATTGGAAAGAAACAAACTATTCCACTTTTTAGTTGGTTCGTATCATTTTGAAAATAGTTAAGAAGAAAAACGTGTTTGTACTCATTTGCACTCAACCATATTACTGACATGATACTGTAGGCAACATTACTGAATGACAGAACGCCTGCTTTGTGTACCGGTATCAAGAAGAAACAATCCATTCACCTCACACAATGTTTGTTTTATTTTTTTTATCTCTAAATTTATATATGTATTATCATTCTTTATAAAAAAACAACATGTGAAGCTCGTCAGACAAATAGCTCATTTTATGACGTTCACATTTAAGAAAAGGTGATTTTATAAATACTGATATTAGCAAATTTTGTTATACAAATATGCGTTGGCAATTTATGCTCAAAATGACTTCACTTGCCCTAAAGCGAATTTCATAACAAAACGTCTAGAATAAAAAATAAATAAATGCCTGGAACGTTATTACTCATCTACGCCTATCAAATAATATGTAGCAACTTATTTCAATTGCAACCTAACACCCACGTGCATATTTAAATGGGACACATACATCTGGTTCATTTAAAGCCGTCGTGATGAATGGCGAAATAAAGATGATACGAAATACTAGATAAACTTGTGCTTGGTTCTCATTTTTTCGTGTTTTACTTGCTGTGTGAGATCCAATTACAAAAATACACGAATACATTGTGAACATAAGAGGTATTATATTGCAATGTGGTCTGATATGAAAACTGAATGATGTAATACACGTTTGCATGTTGTTTTTTTATGTTTGAAATTTTACTGGTTTATAAGAATTTCATTCCAAACGAATGCCTTTTAATCACCCAGAAGTAGTTTACCTCTTGAAAGCACGTGGGCTTGCATAATCGAAACACGCACGCACGCACACACACATGCAAACACAAACACAATTTAAAGACTAAACGCAACTAGAATAGTTATTCTCATAGTCATCATATGTTAGTATTTGTTCTACTTACTTTATCCAAACCGTGTACATTACTCGTATACGTGTTCATATTTAATTAAAACAACATCAGCACATTATACTTTTGATAATGGTTAATCCCGCCATTCGGTCCTAAATATAACATTGATTTAATTATCATAAATATTTATGGTCGTTATTAAGAAACGATTGATTATTCGTGTAAATCCTGGCCGATTGTCACCAACTTGCGGGAATGCTTGCACATGTCGCTACTTATCTCTTTGATGCACGCGAGTGCGTGTATCACTCTGTTTACAATACCCAAGGTATGAGACTAAAATATCCTGGTCATTAATTAACATCTATAAAATGACAGATGGCATGGAAAGGTCACATATTGTTTAAATAATACGCCCAATAAATCAGCACTTTTCATTGCACAGGCTTTGTTTCCGCGATATCAAGAGAAGATGTAAAGACATCCTTCATTTCTTCCTGATTTCTCTAAGGCTATGATTGTACATTGAATACGTGAGTAAACGCATATATTGCAAGATGAAGAAAAAAAAATTGCACACACTTTTGCCTTTTTTATTATTAAACGAGTATTTCTAAAGGTCTTATTCGGATATATTGTATAACTTAACACGTCTTCAATACAGGTGCGTTGAAGGACTTTTTGAGTGCGTTTGAAGGATTAAAAACAGCAACATGTTTATAACGATGCTTACACCTTTTCAAATCAAAGGTAATAAATCGTAAATAACATATACCCGATATATATGGAAGTGTTTTTAATTATATGCAATAATGAATGTTTTGTGTATCTGTGGTTTTCAGTTGAAATTTTTCATGCTAAGTATACTATAAAAATGTCATCGGGAAGGTAAATTAAAATATCATACACATAATAACTGATTAATTCAATCAAGCGTGATTCAACTAAACTAGTTAAAGTGTTTTAAAATAAGTACTCTTCACCAGTCTCTTGTGATTATATCATGGACATTCAATGATGTTTGATTTTCTTCTGATTATCCAACAAATCTTTCACAGTAAAATAGAATTGTTAAATGTTTTTGCTAAATAAAAAATATTCTTTGAAATTTAATATTGTTATTTTTTTTACATAGATTCCATTCTTAAACAACTCAACAATAAGAATTGTGCTAAATAAAACGTGTGCCGAAATACAACACAGATTCGGTTAATGTGTGAAATATTATGATAGATCGAAAAATGTAAGAAATAATTATATAAACGTTAAATGGGTTAACATTAATTCATGACGTATTGATACCATATCCGAGTTGATCACATATCAATTGAATACTAATCTTTAATTATATCTAGTAAATGTCATGTTTAATGGCTGCTAATATTTTTCTTCGTCTCTTATATATTTTGAAAATGTTTCATTTTTCCTTATTGACATTTCAAGGTGATCGATTACGCGACTTGAATTCCGTATTCTTTGGCCTCATATTGTTAAGTAAAAAACGACGGTATTTAAACTCCGTGAACCCGAAGTATTTGTGTCCAGAATTGCAAACAACAAATATTTTTCAACTTATCCCACAGATCAAAACAAATTATGGCGATCAAGCAAACTCTTTATTTGAAATTGAAGAAAAATGGGAATACAATACTATATGCGTCTGAATACATCTGAATAGCATGGTATTTGAATTTCATTAGCACCATTTGTCCGTTATTAAATTTATTTTTCTACGTTATAAGGTAAAATATGGTTTATCTTTTGCTCACCTTTCATTTATGCACATACCAACGATTCAACCCTTTTTGAACATTGAATAATTCATATTTACTGTAAACGCTGAATCGAAAGTAACCGTCGCCCCTGGCTGGCAACTCATTGTTTCTTATGTTTTGATCCTTTTTATTTAAGCTTGATTAGATAGAAAGCAAAGGGTTTAATGAAACGCTATCGAGTCCAATTCCTGGGACTACAACCAGTTCTTGATGTCTATAGGGGAAATCTAAAGAACGATTCCATAGTGGGGATCGAACCCGTGACATCCCGATCGCTATGCGGACGCCATATCCATTACATTACTGCGACACAATGTGTCTTATGAATAGCATCATACAACACTTTCAAAAACGAAATGTTCTAACATGTTTGATTACTTCCTTAAAAAAACGATAGATACATTACAAAAAAGGACTAAAATGCAATTCAGCGATTTTAGTATTTAAAAAACACGATTGAGGCTCCGACATTATACGAGCATTTAAGTTTCATAACAGTTGCTACAAAGTAAACAAGATTGTTCCCATTTTACTGAATAAATATGGTACATGTTCGATATATTGTAAGACATAATTAAATGGATCTCAAGAAGATAATTTGTATAACAACTCGTAGTAATGTTCGTTAATTGACCATACCTATTCAAAATTACCACAAAGGACGAAGCAAAGGCATCACTTTTGATGTCTTGTTACGTATTCAAAGAGCCATTTGGAAATAACATACATGTAACATGTGTTGCAGCTAAAGGATTGTTATGAAAGAATATCTGGCTTATATTGCCTTGACCTACATGTATACATTATAGAAAACTGAATATAAACATATCTGCTGGGACATTTAACAATAGACATGCATGTGTATACTCATAAATATAACACAACACGTACCAAGTGGTTTTCGATAGCAGGGGAAAGAACATTCTATAGTTTTAATGCCAATATCATGTGTATCCAGATACGCATGTTTATATACACAACCCGAGCCTGTAACTGAATAAAGACCATCTGTTCAACCGTCCTAACTTGGAACATCTCTTCGAACATCTCCCTCTTGCCAGAAAAATAAAACAAACATTGCAATACACTACTCTTTTTATATTTATCATTGTAGGCCAGTCAGGCTGATTTCAAATGCTCGTTATTTGGAATATTTGTGTATAATAGTCAGTGTAGGTCAGTCATGCTGGTTTCAAATGTTCGTTATTTTGAAAATTCTTGTTTAATAATCATTGTAGTCAGGCTGGTTTAAAATGCTCGCTATTTGTTCACATCTCTGTTGCGGCGTGTATCAGAATTTGGTTCCGGTTGATGTTGGCGTTGTGTGTAATGTGTTGTCTGTCTTTCAAACACGTTCGAGTAAATATTATATCAAAGAAAGCAGATGCAACTACTAACACAACTTGAACACAAGTTAACATCTGTAATTCATAGCATATCAACAATGTTTAGTGTATTTATATCTTTTTTCATGATGGTACATGCACAAATCTAGCTTGCAATTAGGCCTGTGATTTTGTTGATGGATGCAAGTTTTTACTTTTATTGACCTACTTTTCGATCACTTACCTCATCCATTTCCTCAGGTCAAGTCGGATTCTCTTCTTCTACCAACTTGCGACGGTACATTTCCGTATCTTATATGTGTCAATGTGTCCAATTTTCTACAGTGTTGATTTTGTTTTATTTATTTGTATTTGACGTATCGTTTTACATTGCTCTATTTATACACAATCGTCATATACTTCTCAACTTAACACAAAATTCACATTCATTTGCTTATAAACAATTTGTATTTTAAAGTGGTTAATTGATGATTTGGCGGTTTGTTGTAGAAAGAGGAATGCAACCATATCTTACGGAAACAGTACTTATTTCATTCGGGCCATGAACAATGCGAATTGACTAAATTATGGTGAGTACTTAGCTTGTTGGTTTCAGTTGTCATAGGTATATAAGTGTATATATATATTGTTTCGTACGTGTTACATATACAAATGTAGTATAATTTTCCTACTTAAATCTTTCATCATTAAACGTGTCATCACAAACAGCGGTAGCATGCATTTATACATTACGTACTTAAAGGAAAATACAAACTGAGTTTGGACCATGAAAACTCGTCGTTTATGACTCTGCGTGACCAATGTATTTATTTCATCTAACAAGCAATTTAATTTGCTAGATTAATTAGTATATGTATATACTTTGGCTGAAGCATATTATTTCAAACACGAGCATATGTATGTATATTTATCAGCGTAATGCCCGAATAATGAATAATACACTCTGAAACAATTCCACAACATAGCACGAGTTAAATAATTCCAACACATTCTATAGAAGTATATTTTTTCATGTATACGTTATATTGTATACTATATATGAAATCACTTCTCTGGTCAGTCGGTAGCCGTGGTCAGCAGTGAAGAGCAACGGAAGTATCTTCTGGAGCAAGAGGCGCAATGTTACACAACACACTTTCTGCAAGAAAACAAAACTTACGGTACGTTTAATGCTCATCCTGAATTGTTATACATGATCGAAGTAAACTAAGTCGCACGCTTAAAGACGGTTTGTAATAAAGTAATAAGTGTTACATCGTTGCTGCCGTCTCTGCCATTTCATCTAATTCAATTATGCATTTTATTGCCTTTCTTTTTTTTCTTGTTCTTTTGGTATTTAAATGAACACTCCTAGCTGCGAACATCGCGTTGCCGTCAATTTTAAATGTTTGTTAAATCTACAGAAGATGGGCATGTTTGCAGTATAATGTGTGTTTGTATTGTCTAGCAAATTACAAATGCGCTTAACCTATATAAGCCTAGTGGACTCTCCCATCCTTCTTAATTGGATCAATTTATTTCCAAAATTAGGGATGTCTAGTATATTTATTTCTATATTTAGAATATTTCTTACATAAATTCCTTTAAGCAAACTGCGCAGACCCAGATGAGACGCCGCATCATGCGGGGTCTCATCTGGGTCTACTCTCTTTGCCAAGGTATTATTTTTAGACGCTAGGCATAAATGGGTTATCTTTGCATCTCGAAATGTACAAGTCAAAACAGACCATTCTGTTCACAATCGAAATAATGAAAGGTTTTTAAGATGCGTTTTGAAAAGTGTGTACTTAATAATCTAAGGTATTAAGGTATTGCTCGACTGCGGTAGTTTTGCTGATATTTTTGTCCTAAGTTATGTATCGCGCAAATTATGAAAACTTGAAAAAGTGTGAGGTCAACTGAATTATACCGAAAACAAATGTCCCTAGATAGCAAAATATCTTGTAGAATTGACAATGCCAATGCGCAGTTGATGCGCATGTGTTTCGAAACTGCTCCATAAATTGCGCAGTGTTTTTTTTAAACAGATGGGCGAGAAATTCATTATTCCTTCGGTTTAAAATCGTAAAATTTGAAATGTGCGTGTTATGGAAAGACTGACTTGTAAACAATAAATGATTCCAATAATTTTGCTGTATGCGTGCTAGTTTGCAATCAAACGGTACATCTGTCGCATAAAAGCTGCATTTGGATCTGAATTGGAAGTTGAAACTAAATAATGTGGACTTTTTATTTGAAGTACGAACGAGCTTATTTTGTGATGGTATGAGCTGTATTTTTGGCTTTCGACCGTACACAATATTTTTCCCACTATAGGAAACCAGGCAAAACGTGGAAAACTGATTTTAAACCATATGGAGATGATTTATCATCTTTTTTAGAATGTGATTAACCTTAAAAAAGATTATACTAGAAATATGTTTGCCGTTATATTCGACGATGTTACAAAACTATGTTTTGCTGACCTTGTAAAGATTACGAGATGGTATGGTGGCATAATCGCACATCATTTGCATCTATTAACCCATTTATGCCTAGCGTCTAGAAAAAAGCCCTTGGCAAACAGCGTAAATTAGAAAACAGAAAATAGGCTTCTCTCAGCATATGCTTTTCATAACGGAGCTTACTTTCCCGTAGATATCCTCTGGAATCATACATACAAATAGTACATAAAAGTAATGTAAGCAAAAACACCTTCCAGTGTATGATTTTAGGATCAGATAATTTTATGACGTGGGTCGTTCGTCTATGTGCGAATTACGCGATCATTACGGATTAGTTATATTCTTCCCGAATTATCACACAATAGATAAGGTATTTGCGTGGCATTTCAGTGATGACGTTAGGTAATCATTCATTCATAAAGTGGCAATTCTAAACGTTTCTGGGAAAGCATTATGCTACGTCTAAAGCAATTCACTTTTGACAGTTCTCTTTGTATGTATCTAATGTGACGTCTATGTATATGTTAAGCTAAAATAAGACTTCGGTTGTATGTAATTTTTAACTTTTGCTAAAAAGTATCCAAATGTGTTTTATCCCTTACTCTCAAATAATAGTTCATTTCATTAATTGCTTGTCTGTGTTTTCTATTGGTGATTTAAAAAACAATAATTCATTGTTTCAATAAAGTTACGTCGTCTTTTGACGTTATAACGTCATTTACCAGAAATTGTTTTTAGTTTAAAACTTATTAAATGTAAATCAAAATTAGGAAAAAAAATATTAAAAAAAATCATTTGTTCAAAACAGCTTATCAATTTATATTTGCTCTTGATCATTGAACGTTAATATTAACACTCGGAGTGAATTATAAACGATGATCTACCGAATATTAGAATACCTTCTATGAATACTGGAAATTCACAAATAAGTTATGTTCTACGTATACATAATTTGATTTAAACTATGATTTCCCATGCTAAAACAATTATTTTACGTAAAGAATTTCTTTGCCGGTTTTTTTTCTTAAATATAAATAATATTTTAAACTGACTGGGCTTGAAAATTGAACATTTCATGACTAATGTATTTTAATCTTCTTTATTTTTTAACGCTTAAACATATATCAAAAGCTAAGGTTCGATTAAATGATTGGAATTTGTTTAGTGATGACAATTATGTTTTAATTACGCGTCTAGTTTGCAGACTGTATTCTTTGCTCTAACTTCAAACCATCCATTTTTAAAATATAAACATTTGCAATCGTTTTCAAAGACGAGAATCGTAAGCGATAAAATATGTTTATGTAATTGCAAACCAACGTTGTATTAATTGTGCAATTCTAATCGACATATTCAACATAAGTGGTGGTTTAAGAATTAAACATTCGTGAAGTTTATTCAGATGGATTGCGAATAAAAAATCATGAAAAACAATATTGTAAAAAAGTCGCCTTCCGGCACAGAAACAATAGCGATAGCTTTAGTATAATACTACCTGTGATAGGAGCCATGCATCACTCGCAAATTACCACGGGTGTTGATAATTAAGTGCAGCAGGTATTTCTGGAATGACGCATCCACGAGTGCAGCTGGTATGTCTGGCATGACGCATCTGCGAGTGCAGCAAGTATGTCTGGCATGACGCATCCGCGAGTGCAGCAGGTATGTCTAGCATGACGCATCCACGAGTGCAGCAGGTATGTCTGGCAAGACGCATCCACGAGTGCAGCAGGTATGTCTGGCATGACGCATCCACGAGTGCAGCAGGTATGTCTGGCATGACGCATCCACGAGTGCAGCAGGTATGTCTGGCATGACGCATCAACGAGTGCAGCAGGTATGTCTGGCATGACGCATCCATGAGTGCAGCAGGTATGTCTGGCATGACGCATCCACGAGTGCAGCAGGTATGTCTGGCATGACGCATCCATGAGTGCAGAAGGTATGTCTGGCATGACGCATCCACGAGTGCAGCAGGTATGTCTGGCATGACGCATCCACGAGTGCAGCAGATATGTCTGGCATGACGCATCCACGAGTGCAGCAGGTATGTCTGGCATGACACATCCGCGAGTCTCTTCACTGAACATGTTGTGCATATGCTCGGTACTTTTACCTTAACGTTATGCCAACTTAAATGTGTTTAACATGTTTTCAGACGTACTAGTTTTGCTCAATATCAGACACAATAATTACAATTAATAAAGTAATTAAGAGGCATTTAAGAGTATAGATTTTTCGCTGTTTTTATATCAATTAAGCCCATACATTAACCCATTTATGCCTAGTGGACTCTGCCATCCTTCTAAATTGGATTATTTTATTTCCAAAAGTAGGAATGTCAAGTATATTTATTTCTATATTTAGAATATTTCTTACAGAAATTCCTTTAAGCTAACAGCGTAGACCCTGATGAGATGCCGCATTTTTTTTCCAGACGCCATGCATAAATGGGTTGAATCGTTTAGGCGTATATCCGACTGGTTAAATATACACGCTTCTAAATGCCAGTAAGTTGTTCACTGGCTGATTCAAGTCACGAAAGCATAGTTACGTTTATACGCCCCGATGCCTCCTGATGCGGAAGGCAGCATTCGTCATTACAATCTTTTTGTCAGTCAATCTGTCCGTTCGTCCGCCGAGTAGCTTTAACCGTTTTGTCTTATACAGATACTCATTTCTACAACTGCACTTATCGTTGAAAAACGTTACAAATTACATAATTGCATTCGCTTGGTACTGTTACATAACGTGTATGCTCTTTTGATATAGTTACGATGTTAAGAGGAGAAATAACACTGTCACATGGAAGTAAGACATTACTGCAGCATTAAGAAATAAAGGACAACACTATTCAAAAGGCTCTTTCTGAATGGTTTTGTTTGACAGTTGAACTGCTAATTCGGTCAGACAAACTCTAAATAAATGACACGATAAACAAATCTATCGAAGAGAATAAACAAAAGTGAGCAAAGCAGATCTGATTTTAATCAATATTTGAACGAGTTAATTACTTGCAAATTGCACAAGACATGCTTTAACTATTAAGCGTATGTCATTGAAGGTAGCAAATTATGTCTGAAATGTTTACCGAATGCAAACAGAATACTGTTTAATACGGTTAATATGTTGTTAATGTTTTAAATATAAGACATACTTGTCGATAGAGGCAGGCGTGCTCATAAGGGCCATACGTAGTCAAGGTGATATTGATGGTAACATGTAAACGGTGCCTTTTTGTAACTTTAGATTATAAGAATACCAAGTGATTTAAATATGATTTGTTGAAATTAATCTTGATGTGAACTTTTGCTGAATATGTTTGTAATGCATGTAGAAAAAAATACGAAAAAAAGCTTACTTGATATTTGTTGTCTTTAATAGAGGCTGTTTTTGAAAACGTTAAATGGTATAGGGACTAAGTTTGAAATTAAAAAAAATCAGATAAAGGGGAAAAAGAGAACAGGGTAATACATACATATCATCAGGTTGAATATGTTTCAAATTTTATAATTTGTAAATCTAACTTGATTGTTTAAAATATCAACTTATACAAAGGTTAAACTATTCTCAAAAAGAAAGATTCACTAAAAACGTCCAAGTTGATAAATATTTGGGTACATGTGTGTTTTTCTAACGTGCATGGTTACGTTGAGTCTAATTGAATGGCATGATCTAAGAACAGTTTGTAGACTTACAGATTAAGTAATGATATCACAGCTTTGAAAGCTATCGCCTTGTGCCATTGACATTCTTTATAAACTGACGCTTTATTATAACAATGATATATCGGCGTATTTGTACTTGCTAAATAGGCCATTTGTCTATCTCCAATTGTGTGGATATATTATATTTCTTTCTTTCTTTTTTCAGGTGACACACAATGCCCACCTACATGGGACGGTGTTCTATGTTGGCCCGCCCTGGACAATGGTTCGACGGCCCGTTTGCCGTGTCCCAGTTACGTGAGTGGTTTCAATTTGGCAGGTATGAAGAATTTACCAGGCCGGAACTCTTACGTTGGAGTAGGGCGACTTTAACCCGATATTCTTTTACATTAATAATTACAGTGACTGCGAGTCAATAAATAAAGATAGAGCATTTAAAAAGCAAATTACAATACAATAAAAAAGCTTACTGTAGAGACAATGAATCGAATCTAGGTAAGCCTATTTTATTTAACTTTCTTTATCACTGGTAGTAGGGCCATCTATTTGCATATACAGACGCTTAGTTTGTACGGTTAATAAATCGCCTTTATAACGTACTTGTTATATGTGTTCCATATGATGTTTGACATTATAAACACGATATTTGCCAGGTAATAGAGAACATG
Source organism: Dreissena polymorpha (assembly GCF_020536995.1). Taxonomy (NCBI): domain Eukaryota; kingdom Metazoa; phylum Mollusca; class Bivalvia; order Myida; family Dreissenidae; genus Dreissena; species Dreissena polymorpha. The sequence goes on from NC_068367.1 coordinate 57,581,160, forward strand.
CTTTTTGATGCATATAAATGAAATATAATTGTTAATAACTGTTTGACCATTGTTTAGTTGTCTCCTGATTGTGCATCAATACTCCATTTATTAATCTATTATTATTGTTTGCTATCAGACGACATAGTTACATTGACTACACAATGGCACTTACATGATAAGGTTAAATGTTGCGAATGGTAGACATAAACATATTATCGGATGAATTTGAGTACTATAAGGCTTCGACGTAAAATGATAGCTGACGCATATATTGTAAATGTAGCTTCAGCGTATAAAACCTGCACGAGCAATGGCACATGGTATGTTAGGCCCGATCTGAACGAGACCTGGACCAACCTGACGTTGTGCATGACGGAGAAGAACGAGAACCAGTACGAGCAAGTGCCCGCAATTATCGCGGTAAGTAATAGGGTATGGATGGTGTGGACTAGCGGTGGTGTTGTGGTGGGTTCGATCCTATGTCTTAATATTTTTAATTGATTAATTGTTTATATTATAATGCTTTCATGAAAAGCGCTATGAATCAGACATATGTTGCCAGTACTAAATAATGTTTTTGATTACCTATGATGTTGTGATCAGTATAATAAAAAATAATGACAAGTTAAGCTAATAAAAACAATTCGGAGATCAATTAATCGATGTCAGTCTTCTATGGTTATTTATACCGTATTTTGTTGTGTCCTGCTATGTGTATATATACGGATTTATCCTATGTGTAACCCTTCCTGCTAACAGAAGTATTTCCTCCCTAATATATTGCATCAGTTTAAGTGATGACAATTTCTTTAGAAACACTATTGTAATGATACAATTATTGGCAGTACAGTGACACTGCAAATAATGGATATTTTAAACTAACAGATATCATACGGAAGTCATGATTTTTGAATTAACATCCCTAAATATTATATTAAATATTATATTGCCAATTCCAGGAGCACATGCCTCGCATACGGCTGATGTACAACATAGGGTATGGAATATCGCTGGCATCTCTCATTCTCGCCGTTACAATCATGATCTATTTCAAGTGAGTAATTTTGAATAGCAAAACCTATTTGTTTTTGTATTGCGTTTAATTTCTTATATGAATGTCCATAATGTTACTTAACTGCCATTGTCCTGCTATAACAAACCAAAGAGGATTCATTATACTGTTTTGAAAACTAATGAATGAAATGAAATCATTATTGTAATTGCAGTGAATAAGATAACACAAGTGACATTATTGCTGCTCAACAAGTCAAAGCCAACAACAAGAGTAGCAAATGTGTGTGTGCGGGTGTGTATGTGTGTGTGGATGTCTTCAACTGCATTTATGTTTGTTTCACATTCAGATTGTGTTTATAACAAAGCTAATATAGCTTTATATTAACATATTAAGCAGTTCCAGAAATTATAACGATCAAATGTCTTATTAAAGTACCTATAATTCTAAATTTACATTAACTGTTCCTATGTTATCCGCAAGGTGTATCCACGTTACACCATCCACATCAATCGCAGTCATCACATTTGTCGCCTTCAAGCAACGTGAAATATTACAATCATTGAATGACAAAAATGCTAATTTTATGCCATGAAAGTATACTTATAAAATTAATTGAACATTGACACATGGGCACTGTATGCAATAATCTCCGTCAATATTATTACTTGCACTGAAATATTTATATTGACTATTTCTGTTTTTTTAATTTCATAAACCTCCTCAAAATCAACGAATATTTCGTGCAATATTTTAAAAAATAAAGTTTTCACATACACAATCAATATCAATGCCAAAATTTCAACGATAGATGTGGTCTGGTAACATAGATTCAACAAGATTCAAAATGCGCTTTTTTGCGGACAGTATATTCAATACATAGTCATGTACCAAATAAGTGTTCGTGTGTCGTATGAATATAAACGTTTATTTTGACGCAAATAATTACATATCCGTATTTCTTCTCCAGACGTCTCCATTGTCCCCGCAACACCATCCACATCAATCTATTTGTCTCGTTCACGCTGCGCGCTATCATCTCATTCGTCAAGGAGAATGCGCTCGTCAATGGCGTCGGCTTCAGCATCGACGTGACTCAGACTCAGGAAGGCCAGACTGTGTTTTTGGAAGACAGTAGTGTAAGTACATGTAACCATGAACAGTTATTTACGTTTAGTAATGTCTTGTGTTTTTGGAAGACAGTAGTGTAAGTTCCCATTAACAGTTAATTCTATTTAGTACTTTCTTGTGTTTTTGAAAGACAGTAGGGTATGTAACCATGAACATTCAATTGCATTTAGTACTGTCTTGTGTTTTTTAAGAAAGTAGTGCAAGTAACCATGAACATTCCATTACATTAAGTGCTGTCTTGTGAAAGTAGTAAGTCCCATTTAGTATTGCCTTGTGTTTTTGAAGACAATAGTGGAAGTAACAATTGATAATTTATTCCATTTAGTTCTGTCTTACGTGTTTGGAAGCCAGTAGTGTACGTAAACATGATCATGTCATCAAATTCAGTATAGTCTATTCAGTAGTTTCTAGATTTAGCTAATGTCGTTTTTCTTATACGGAAAATATCCATGGCAAAAGAAAATGTCCAGGTTTTTACTAAGATCCTCTTATTATTTTGTATTGATTGTTTTACTGGCATAGTTTAATGTTATCTCTGAATGCAGAATTGTAAACCAGTCTACATTAATAAACTGACCAAAATATGTAAATACGAAATGAATCAAACATTTTAATATTAGTACAACTAAAGTGTGGCTGTATGAATAATAGTCAAGACTAACGTTTGCCTATGACTACAACTATTGTTTATCGTTCACACTTTCATTTCCCAGCCTGCCTACCTGTCCTTTCACATTAAGTGCTGACAACTAGTATTTATTATGAGAAAGTTGCTGTTGTTATGTTTATCTAATATGCACGTTGAATATGTTAATAATGTGTTATAAGTATCAAATCATGTGTACACAATAACTTATACAAACACAACATGAATTTTGATCGATTGAAAAAAGACACCAGATGGTCATGCAATAATTTCTTCCAAGCATTCTAATACGTGCACTTGCTATTAAAAATATAATTTGACACATAATCGTATGTTCGAAAAAAAATCTTTTAATAAAACCGTGTAATATAAGCACACGTGTTTTAGTATTTCCAGGTTATCTAATATAACTATAGAAGTTATAAGGTCACAAAAAAAGACATATCTATGTGAGGGCATGACCATAATTTGCATTAATAATTCAGTTTTTAAAAATGCTACTCTATCAGTAATATGCACATGCATATAAACATATATGTAATATATTTAAGGTACTTGCTTGTTATTTGTAATCACATGTGTACGTTTTAGCAATATTCTATCAGTAAAATTTAACTTCTATATGACCTTTGATGATACAACATTATTCCATCTTTAACAGAGATACATGGATACAGTGGTGACTATATCATTTCAGCATTGGCAATGCAAGACATTTTTCTCCCTCTTTAACTACATCTTGTGCGCCAACTACATGTGGATTTTCACGGAAGGGATTTACCTTCACATGCTCATTACGGTCGCCATGTTTTCGGAAAAATCTGGGGTGAAGAAACTTGTGATCTTCGGCTGGGGTACGTAACGTTCATACAAATATAAAGCATAGTTTTGCAAAGTTCAAGTTTGCTAATTCAGGAGTATGCACGTATCTATTGCGTTAACATATTAATTTCTGTACTAATTATGACATTCATTTCCCTAATTCCTGTTCAGGAGAAATTTATTTTCAAGACCTTCCTGCTTATGAGATACTCCTCGTTCTCCATCTCGTCCTCCTTCTCGCCTCCTTCTCGTCCTCCTCTTCGTTGCCCTCGTCCTCCTCCAGCCCATCCTAATCCACCTTCTTTTTCTACTACTATTGCTGCTGCTTCTGCTGTTGCTGTTTCTGCTACTGCTACTGCTGCTGCTTCTACTACTACTACTACTACTACTACTACTACTACTACTACTACTACTACTACTACTTCTACTACTACTACTACTACTATTACTACTACTACTATTACTACTACTACTACTACTACTTCAACTACTACTACTACTACTCCTGCTATTATCTGTCAATAAGAAGTCATATTATGTTACTGGAGATCGGTTTAATTTTTGTTCGGACGTATAGCTAATAATTATATGATAATGAATTGCAATAATAAAGACTAAAGTTAATGAACGTTTCACTATAATTGTCATAATGATATTGTCTATGTGCTGTTCTTACTTGATTTATATTGTATAGCGCTAGTATTCTGGCTGCATTATTATTGCAAATTAATAATATGGCTGTCTCAGTTAATGCTATTCCGATGAAGATTTATAATGAATCAAAAGGACTTGGTGACAAACAACGGAAACTTTTGTTGAACGGTTTGTTCGAATGGTTTTCTGAAAGCGTAGTTGTAAACACAAAAGCGAACTTATGCTATGTACATTCATTTTATAATCTCGAGCGTATTGTTGTCAATTATTATGTAATTGTAGTATGGAAATTACATCAAAGCTTCGTAAAATCATTTTGTATTATTATTTGTTGCATGATCTTTTGTTTCATGATCAGGCGCACCGGCGTTGTTTGTGGTGCCGTGGGTCATCGTTCGGGCTTTGTTGGAGGATGTGCTGTAAGTAACTGATTTAACAGGTCAGATTTACATGTTCGGAACAAAACTCTCATCTATTCTCTAAAAACACTTATGTGTTGAATCTTTTTGTTTCTAGTAATGCCATTTTAGTTAGCAAGAAATTATTACGTTGAGTCAATGTACCAGGCACGGATTATGTTTAGAACATAAAACAGTTTTATATTAATATAATCACGAATGTGAGTTCTTAATCTTTTGGATGGACATTCATTATTTAAAAGAAGAATGCAACAAAACAAACTAGTGTTAGAACATTTATCGCTTCTCAAAACTCCCAAAGTTTGAAACTTTGTTCGAAAATCAGATACATTCTTCGACAATGAGTAAATATGTTACTTTTAATGTGTAAGCTCAGTGTAAAAAAACCCAGTAAACTTAGTTCAGTAAATGAGTAAACTTAGTAAAAAAAAAAAGCAAACAATTAGTAAGTCTAGTTCGAAAGAAAGTAAAACATACTTCTAACTTTAAATGAAGCAATTTTTATAAAGGTTTGTTCTTGATATTTTCAGGTGTTGGAACACACACCCGACAAATGGTTATTTCTGGTTAATACGGGGCCCGATTGTCGCTGCCATGGGGGTAATCACAAACTTCGTTCTCATAGCAACAACCTCAAGAGTGTATTTTTTTAACGGCGTTGCTGATTTCGTTTTTCTGCTTGTTACTTTGTTTTATCAATCAATTTTGATTGCCCACCATAAAATTTTAGCATCAACTAAATATATTTGTATTCGCAAAATGAATGTGTTGATCTTCATCTTTAATCCCATGGTTAATGTGTTATTTTTATATTTGCGTATCTATGCTTTCATTTCTAACAATAATGTGTGGAAGCTTTAATACATTTCGAATCTATTTACGTTTTTACGAATACTCCAGGTATGTACCGTATATACTTGTAAAATAATATCGATTTTTCAGTTACTCACTGAGTGCAATACTTGATTGTTTCAGATCAACTTCATCATATTCTTGAATATCATTCGTGTTTTGTTCACGAAGCTAACAGCCTTCAATACACCTGACACTAACAAATACAGATACAGGTATGTGGAAAATTTATACAATAATGATTATTTAAATCATTAATAAAATGTATGTATTGTAAATACTATGCAACGGTTCATAAATCATATTTACGGAGTACGATCTTTACATTTGATATTATATTTTTGAACTGACTTTGAATATCATTAGTTGTATCCTGTTATCAGCCATAAATCTTTGTAATAAACCTCAATTAGTAAACTTACTCTCCATTCTAGCTTAATTTCTGCAGTGGCGAGAAACAACTGTTTGAATGACTTCATTTTTTATTGAATTGACGTCATTTTATCAGTTTTGATCTTGCAAAATTGGTCATTTTCGTTACTTAATTAGGCCTCTTTTTGGAAAATAATGGGATTAATATAATACAAAGTTTAAAGTTTCGAATACAGAATTGGTAATTGCTCGGCATGAACACTAGTCATTACTCGTGAATCAGGTTTTCCAAGCTTCGCTAAATAATCGTTTCTGTATTGAACACTTACCTTGTATTCTATATTTAGCTTAGATAGTATGACACAGCATTTCGACATGCACTGTACTAACACAATCGGTAGGATAATGAAAATCGTATCAACAAATACTCGATCCACATATATCAAATATAGAAAAAATGAAACTCCGTAAATAGTTTCAGGAAAGCAATTCTTGTCACCATTCGATAGTCTTTTCTTAAAGTTCACACACACATAACAAGACATCACTTTAACAAAGTTAATTAACCAATTTGTTGCAAGGAGACATCGGGCGTGCCACACAAACGATGTTCATAATTAAGACAATTCATAACCAATGTGAGATATAAATGTTTCCATATATCTGTGTTGTAGCGACGGACTCTGGTAATTATACTAGGTTGCATGCAAGGATCCTGAAATCTTGTGTATGCCAGGATTGGATCCCATAAGTCTCTATCAGAAAATTATGTTTAGTAAATACTCATAGTGCTAGAATGCTGGAGATTGGATTCGATAGCGTGTTAGCATACAATACACAATGCACGTTACGGATGCATAGCTAATAACAGTGTACTCATGCATTTTAATTCTAATAGCATATAGGCATATGCATTTATAATATGTTATATTTTCCAAATGTACTATTATATATTGTATATAATCATAAACAACTCATTTGCCATATGTTATATCTGTTAGTCTCTAACAAATATCCATAGTTATTTTGAAATAATTACAACATTAATCCCGATATTAGTTAAAGATTTACATTTGGGTTTAAGTCATGATTCAAATATAACCAGAAAACATTTTCCCGTTTTAAAGCGATCTTTCTTCTGTTTATGTATTCTTATACTATGAACATAACGTAGTTTTAATAAGGATTCGTAAATGCAAGTTTTCTTCATACTATATTTAAAATTGAACTTTTAACCTTTATTAAAGCAAAGCTTATTGAAAAACAACAACAACACTATTGTGATACTTACCTTATTTTCGCTACTTTAATAGCAAAGTGCTTGATTCAAATGTTTAAATGTACACACAGGAAGTTAGCAAAATCGACTCTGGTCCTTATTCCCTTGTTCGGCGTCCACTACATCGTGTTTATTGGTCTCCCTGACAACGTTGACGAAACAACGGAACTCGTCAAACTTTACTACGAGATGTTCTTCAATTCCTTCCAGGTAACCGCCTCATATCTTTTGAAAGCATAAAGGCGTCACCAGCCCTTACACTAAGAAACGCGTTTAGTGTTTAGTAGACAGTGTGATATAGAATACTTTCGAAAAAGAGCTATTGTCATTTGTATTCGTATATCGTTTAACACATAAGAATCTATTATTTCATTCAGCATGCATGTTGATGTACATTTTTTTGTATTCTAAAGCGTTTTAAAATCATTATCATCTTCCATGCCTTTTTATTTCAGGGATTTCTTGTCAGCTTACTGTTTTGCTTTTTGAATGGAGAGGTAAGAAACACATACATTATTTTTTGCAAACGTCTGTATAAAATAGTTGGATGTTAGTTATCATTTTAAGGCACGGAATTAAACAAATTCAAGATCCCCATGAGCTGAATGAATCACTTCAAACGCATACCTATGCTGAATACTTTAATCGTCAAATCTTTGTTCACAGGTCCAATCAGAAATACGAAAAAAGTGGTATCGTTTCGCACTGAGACGAGGTGGCAGTTCGTTCAAAAGAAGCGCTCGTGATACAATGACTTCCTTTATATCACATCACCGAGCGTCGTCTGCGAGCTCTGACGCGCGAGATATACCGAACGGAAAATTGACAATACACAAGCCGGCACCAAAACGCCTATCAAACAATGACCTGAACGGTCATGCTTTCGAGGCGGGGAACGGTGATAATGAAAGTAACGCTATGGTCAAAATGACTTCAAAAGATACCAATATTAAAGACACTGCGTTAGAAGAACGTGATCCGATATTAAATGACACTATCTCTGATGATGATATTGATATTATGTCTGAAGACCTTGTGTAAAGATAACAGAAATGGTTGACAATAATGTGGATCCAACACTTATCGTCGTTTATACGAAGATAGAATATACTTTGTATGTGTTTGGTTGTGGTCAACACAAGTGTTTTAATTCTATAAAAAAGGGATCTATGTGGAAAACATGGAATGCAATGTGTATTATTTTGAAGATGTAGACCATATAGCCTGTGATTTCGTATCACCGCATGGTATACAAGAAACTGTACATTTTAACATGAGCCAGTGTTGACTTAAATACCTGAAATTGTGAACAAAACTTTAAATTTACTAGGTGGGTGTAACCACATGTGCAACTTTATCAGTCGCGAGATTTATGTTGGAAAAGAGTAGCTGTGATATTTGCATAAACTGTTTAAATGAGTTTTATATGTTCGACAGGAAATAACTTTATTTAAGTACATGACCACCATTTGAAACATACTATATACGTAGTAAATTGTTGCAAATCGTACTTGTCGTAGACAAATTGTGTGATAAATTACTCATTATTACCCATGATATCTAGCACAATGTAGTACACTGTTGTGAATGGCAACTTACAAAGATAATGTTTATTTATCTGATACCGGTTGTTAAGATAAAGATAATCCATCATTTGTGACGTAGATAAATAAGAACCCCAATGATTTAGAGAAATATATAAAAGAAGCGGTAAGGTAATATAAATTTTTACTAATGTTTTACTAATGTATGAACAACTCTGTTAAAGAGCGATGTATAACCAGTACACACGCTTTACCATATGGGAAATAGTCCAAGACCTTGAGTATGATTGAATGTCACGAAATATAAGTCTTAACATCACGCATGATTCTATATGATATAGACCACGAATAACAGGAAAGTGCCTGAAGATCCTGGCTTAATGCCGAACAGAAATACACTCACACGCACACCAGTATGCGTTTGAAGCATAAGATTGAATTGTCACTTGTTTTCAAAACGAATACGAAGGCATTTGCAAGTGAAACGTGTATGAATTACAAGTATTGACATATTGTAGATATCATGACTTTCTGGACCCTACATACCAGTGTTGTATGATATATTATTTGTTGTTAGAAAAAGTTTTTGTTTAGTACTGATTTATATTTTAATTATTGTACGTATTTATTTATTTACATACATAATTGTAGTAAAAATTATAAACTTCAATATTGACTATTTTCGAATATTTTATATTGATTCGCCTAATGCATCAAAAGGAATTTAAAAGAGATTAACCATCCAATTTGAATACTGCTTTCCGTTATCAATTCGTCTTATGTTGCAAAAATAATATTCATGATGGGAAAGGGTGAACGATGATAGCTTAAAACAACAGTCTTTAGACATTTTTTAAAATTCGAATTTAATCTCTCTTGTGCGTTCTTTACAGCCTCAACAATTGACTCTTTATATTCCGACATTGTTTGGTCCACAACAAATATTTGCGTCTGTTCATCGCGCCTTCGAATGACCTTGAAGTCGCCATCTTCTTGCTGTCTGCAGTGATGCACGGCGGCATAAAAGTCGGATAATCTTACTGCCTCATCATTCGATCCGACGCCTTGACTAAGATGACAAATCAATAGCTCAAACACTTTACTAGGATTTATAAAAACGTTTGAAATAATTGGATCAGATGCTTCCGTTCGCAAGTTTGCTGTTAAAGTAGCCTAGTGATCATTTTTGTTTGTTACTCGGCGATCGTTAAATGGTTCATTAAACATGTAACTATTACATTCTAGTGTCATCATAGACATATCTAAGTTTATGAAGAAAAAATGATTGAATCATTTCTGCCAAGTAAGCGTTATTTTAGGCACAATTACTTCATCAATGTCAGTGAATGCTTAGTAGTCAATTGTGAACATATTGTCGAGCAAACAGTCCCATTTGCTTGCGCTGTGTCCGTAATATCAGACCGTTATATTCGTGGAGTTGTTTGCCCATTGTTTTATAGTGATCACCCAAAGGTTTCCATACATGTTTAACACGCGCTTCAAAGAGTCGTTTATTTTAGAAGTGCAACAAGCAAATGACTTGCACCTAAGAATTAAGTTACCTAAATAAATTATATGATCTTCGCAGGGGAAATATCAAACAGAAGCGGCACACAGACTGTTATCTTTAAATCGACCGGTTTAAATCGCAGATCGCAGAGATTGTTATTTTTTAGCAGCAGCCCATTTTTGACAAATGGATCTGTGGTAACAGTGATCGGTAACTAGCATGCAATTAAGACAGCGGCATATTTTAAAGAGTGAATTCGTGCAATTGATGAAATGTTACTTTTGCCCGGGTCCCCTCTATGTTACATATTAACTCGTCCAGTTGTCTGTACATTTAGTCAATTATTATTCAAACAATTCTTACAAAATGACATTGTCTATTATCAAGAAAAGCAGAATAAACGAAATTATCCTTGGCGACCTGAACGAATTCCTTGGGCTGATTTTCCATGCAGTTTATTGGAAAATTGAGCGTTCGATGATGGAGATGTACTGATGTTGTTCATCCGAATGATGGAGATGTAAATTCCTATGAAAAAAAGTTGAACAGTCGCTATGAATACTAGATAACTGAATTTTATCAGCATAATCACAGTTTATGTGAACCTAACACTTGTTAACTGTCTTACTACTTTTGGAAATGAATACGTGTTTGACACTTTAAAAACAAAAAATTATACATATCTGTAAAAAAATGTTTTAGTAAACGGTACCTTACAAAAAAAAAACGGAGTGAAACTGCACGTTTTCTTATAATAATGCATACATTTTTGAATCCTCGTTTTGCAACAGACATTTTATAAACAATACAACTCTTGTAAAGTTTTATAATCGTATCGAGTGAGTAAACATGTGATTGTTTTAAAGCCAAAAAAGACAGAAAAGTCAATGTGTGTCACGTCTGTGTCAATATTTCCCTGCAGTTCTTCATTCACGTACCCGGTTTAAAGGGGCCTTTTCACAGATTGAGGCGTGCATTGAAGATTGTCATTAAATGCTTTATATCGATAAATGTAAACATTGAATCTAAAAGGCTCATGAACAAAATCAAGAATGCAATTTAAAAAAGAAAAAAAAACAGTTACCCTCAGCACTGCTCGAACCACAGCCCCTGGAGTCCTGGACTAAAGTGTACCACTTAGACCACTCGGCAATCCGTGCTCATACTGTGAACGAGGTATTTTATACTTCATATAAGCAACCCACGTAGCTTCACAAAATATAACGACAACAACAAAACCCACCAAATTATTCAATCGTTTCGCGTTGCAACGCATTATAATTTTCAGGTTTTTTAAATCGTCAAACGATGCATATAATGGCTATTTTAGAGCATGATAATTGTTCAATATTACTGTTTCCTCACAAATAGCATAACTAAAACGAAAATTTGCGAATCTGAAACAAAACAACTGTTTTTAATTTTGTCAATTCACCGAAACGTGAAAATGCCCCTTTAAAACCATCTCTTCCCAAACCTACGTCATGAAATCAACGCCAATGACTCTCCAAATGTAGCGAACCGTTCGTAACTGTATGCAACAGGCCCTATACAAGTACAAAAGGAACTTAAGAAGTATGTTTTGATCAATAATGCATAAAAATAAGTTATTTGTTTCGACTAACATGAACACAAATTTACAGGGTAAGTTTGAAGTGCAAACTTTTTTCTTTAACTTATTTTTGCTATACACACACTATTGCTTATGTAAATACCGGTAAGGTCGTTCACTCACTCAAATCTTCCAAGTCGCCTTGCAAAAGACCCTACTTTCTCTTCATTGTTTTACAACTATTGTCGCTGTAATTGAATGCACCACCGAAATAGAAAATAACAGCTAGAATACAACACATTTTCTTTTGTCGCCAACACCAACAACGCTCGGTCCAGTCAATGGAAACAAATACTACAATAAAACATTTAAGATTTACGTTTTGTTTATAACATGAGAATTCAATAAATTATCGTACATTTATACAATATAAAAGAATACAATACAATTTACACAATACAGTCCACTATCGTCACAATTTACGTTATCAACAGCACGCGGACTTGCAACGAGGTTCTCGTAGCTATTATAAGTAAAATTAATGGAGCTCATACCTCTAGTATTGTCAAGGATGACGTTGTCCTCGTGGTTGGAAGCCGTGTTTCGAATTGTGTCTTGGAAAGTCGACAAGGTTGTGTCAGTGGAAATTAGAAGCCTAACTTATTTTGCTGTTTAAAGAATTTGAACTGTTGATGAAATATTTTTTATTCAATGCTTCACCAGAGCTTAATCTCCGGTTATGGTATTCCCATCCGTTTATCATTTTGGGGAATGAAATGACATTTTTAAAGAGTTTTCAGAGTTAGTATTTGTAAAACATGTAAGACAACAGACATATACTATCAATTTATTAAAAAGTCATTGGTTTACAAACTTGCAACACTATCACAACTAGAGCTTCACACAGTTGTGATGAACATTCCCGATATCGCAAGTCAATATACTGCGCAGCATTAAAGATTCAATAAGTGCATGGTATTAGCGTTTTAAAGTCGGATGGTAAAACGTGACCTGAAAAACTTTTTATCTTTAAGAGAATTTCACCCCATTTTGATTTATTTACGTTACAAAATGTTTGACTACAATTTTCGGCACGTTTGTGGAAAAACAGCAACAGCAAAAACAACTGTTAAGGCCAATTCAATCATGGCGTAATCATATTGAATATTGGATATATTTTTATTTTGTTCTGCAAATTAAAAATATACATTATACGGCCGACAGGCATGTTTGCAGTTGTATGCGTTTGTTTTATTGTCTAGAAAGTTACAAATCCCTTTATTGACAATATATTGCTGATGGGTAACTATATTAACCCATTTATGACTAGTGGACTCTCCAATTCTTCTAATTTGGATCTATTTATTTCCAAAATTAGGGATGTCTAGTATATTTATTTCTATATTTAGAATATTTCTTACAGAAATTTCTTTAAGCAAACAGCGCAGACCCTGATGAGACGCCGCATCATGCGGCGTCTCATCTGGATCTACGCTGTTTGCCAATGCCTTTTTTTCTAGACGCTAGGCATTTATGGGTCGATATGCCCTTGTGGTATAGAGTTTGGTATCGATATAATTTATTTTAAACATGTTCTTGATTTAAGTCCTTAGCGATGATGTCATCGTGGAATAGTTGGTTATCTTTATTGAAACTCGAGTACTACGCTCTGCTAAGGAAGAAGCGGACAGCTTTTATTACAAAAAAGAATCATTTTACCACAAAGCGACCTCACATTGAGTGAAGTGTTTTGTAAATGGCGCATAATTTACATGTGATACAAATGCAATTCAACTGATATTATGATGATGGTGATGGCATAACACCTGAACCGTCTAATTTGAGACTTTTGAATTGTTGCCCTGATTTGCAGAAAGTTAAAAAAATGCAAGAACTTGGAGGTTTGTTTTTATTAAAGTAAATAAGGTTATAATAAATTTGTCACCATGATACTATTTCAGTTGACATAGTATAGAAAAACAAAATGAAACACTTTGTTAAAATGACATCAAGGTGTATAATAGTTATATTTGATATATATAGGATCTGGCAGGAGTTGTCATATCATACCGTATTTTATTAAACGAGTTCAGGAGTTTTGTTAGTAGGCGAGCCTTTGGCGAGGTTACTAACAAATTTCCTGGACGAGTTTAATAAAATATGGTATGATATGACAACGAGTGTTAGATCTTTTTTATCACATAATTTGAAATAAGCAAATTAAATAAGTATTTACGCAAACAGAATGATAAATCCCGAATGTTGTTTACATTTCGTGACGTCATTTGACGTTGAAACGTCATTTCAGCAAAATAACAAAAAACGATGGAACAATCGATCGAAAACTTAGCCAATGAAAACAACGCTTAAACAGCATATTACACATGTGTAAGATATAAATATTAGTAATGATTATATTACATGGGAAACAGGGTATGGCATGTGATAAATAGTCCTCTTGACGCTTACACTCATATATGTAAAAAATCGGTAAACGAGTTATGAAAAGCGACTAATTTGCATTAATACACATTTAAGCAGATTGCTTTATAATGCAATGAATCAAATGTACATGCCTATAGTCAATCACTACATCACCTGGCCCCGTATGCTTAAAATGTTTCCTGTGTATTTTGTATGCATGCCTTTGCTCGTATACGGAAAATTACATCAAATGTCTAGTTGCTTCTTTACTGTATATTCGATGTAGTAGACCTGTTATATTTGTATAACTATATTGCTACACCTTGCTTGATAACCGGCACATCTCATTGTATGTAAACGTTAACGGTTATGTAAGCCATCATTGCTATACAGTCAGGAGCACATACTTCTAATTGTACTTCTAAAGTATCTTGTATTTTAAACTGTATTTTCTGATAGTTCAAATGCTAAGTCTAGTGGTTTATCATGTTCGCATTAATGCAACCAACATAACAGTTGCTATCATGATAATTTTGCTCAACATAGCATCATCTTTTCTTGGCCCCTTTATACATAACTATAGTAAACTATGTACTCTTTGAGTAACTCGAATGCTCCCTACATTGACAACTAAACGTGGGATTGCTTTTGCTCGCCTACAGAAAATTACATCAAATACAGTATACAGTAATGTCATCAAAACTTACAAAATACGATATCTATAAGTACGAAACCCCAACGATATATTAATAAAATACACTCTGAGACTCTAACTTTTTGTTTTTGAAGTGAGCCTCTCCTTATAGTGTAATAATATTATTTGTTTCAATATACTTACAATGTATGCGGAATGTTTAATAATTATTGATATATACTGCACCGCATAAGTCTATGTTTGAGTTGACTTGTGCAATGATGCATCGTTACTTATGTAACATTGTATTGTATGTACATGCCTGCGCGTGTACATACGTGTTGTTGCGTAATAGTTGGAGAAGATGTAAGTCTAGTTGCTTCTTTACTGTATATTCGATGTAATAGACCTGTTATTTTGTAAAACTATATTGCTACACTTTAATTGATAACCGACACATTTCAATATATGTAATTGTTAACGGTCTATGTAAGCCATGATTGCTATACAGTCAGGAGCACATACTTCTTATTGTACTTCTTAAGTATCTTGTATTTTAAACTGCATTTTTTCATAGTTCTAATGCTATGTCTAGGGTTTTATCATGTTCGAACTTATGCACCCAACACAATATTTCCTATCATGATACTGTTCCATAATATATCATCATCTTTTCTTTGCCCCTTTGTCTTTCTACTTTCCTATCTTTCTCATATCTTTTATTCCTATCTGATGCAGTTCTGTAGCTTCCGACGTTATCGAATCTCTTCATCAGCCATGGCTCAATATGTAGCGATGGTCAAATGCAACAAACGTGTCATGTCAGCATTTATGTCCCATCTCGTATATCTTGGAGAATATCATTATGTTGTACCCTAAAAGAAGACCAGAAAACGCTGTCATATAGACATTCAGCTATTTTTCCACTACTGCTTCACTTATTATATGCATGTCACTTATGGCTAAATGTTTTCAGCCTCCTTTCTTTACAAATTAATGTTAACACATCAATGAATATATCACTAAGTGTGGAACACCCATGTAAACGCGTTTTGCAAGGGAAAAAAAGTACATACTGCTATTCTTCTGCTCACAAGGATTTTCAAGTGCTTCCTCTTTTTGAAGCATGCTTTTGGTCGTATCTTATCCTTTTACGATCAGGTGATATTCATCCTAATCCAGGGCCCACTTTGTCGGACCTATCTCTTAACACAGATTCAAACAGTTCATCGTCAGTTTACAACGCATCAGAAACAAACCACTTAAGATTTGTGCATTACAATATTCAAAGCCTGCTGCAAAAAGTAGATATTCTTTACACAAGTCTTCGTGATTCCGATAAATTGGCTTTACTGAAACATGGTTAAATAATTATATCCCAACTACTGATCTCCTCTTCAACGGCTTCCACCAGCCAATCCGCACGGATCGCCCCGACTCACACGGTGGTGTTGCAATATACGTCAATGAAAATATCTCGTTTAAACGCAGACATGATCTCGAATTACATAATGTTGAATGTATATGGATTGAAGTATTTCTCTCAACCAATAAGTCAATTGTGATTGGCGTTTTTTATAGACCACTAAGTGCGGACAGACTATACACGAATGCCATCGAAGAGTCTATAGGTTTAGCCAGAGAAACACGTATAAACCATATTATTATTACAGGCGATTTTATTATGAATGCTCTATCAGAACTAACAGCCCGTAAAATAAACGAATTATGTCTCCGATATGATCTTACTCAACTTATCTATGAACCAACACAGTATACTGAACAAACATCTTCCGTAATTGACTTAATCTTTGTAAGTAATGAAAATGCCGTATTACTCTCTGGAGTAGGAGAACCATTCTTAGATCTAATGGTACGGTATCACTGCCCAGTTTTTGTCACATTGAAATTTACAAAACCAAAAGGCAAAACGTATTTTCGACCGATCTGGCTCTACGACATTGGGGATTATACAAAATTACGGCAATTAATGACAGATACTAATTGGGATACATTAAAATCCGAAAATATTGATATATACGCCGAAAATATTACCAAAACAATAAAACATATTGCAGGCAATTGTATTCCTAACAAAAATGTTTGTATACGCTCTCGTGATCTCCCATGGCTATACAATATCATAAAGAAAAAAAATCAGCAACGAAAACGTCTTTATCGAAAAGCCAAACAATCGAATACTGATAATCACTGGTTAAATTTTCGTCGCGCCAGAAATGAAGTTGTTTTACTTTTACGTAATTCAAAAAAATATTTATTCAACATTGCGGAAAAAATTAAATTCTCTGAACTTTGCGCTAAAGACTGGCGGAAGACGCTCCAAACATGTATCCCATCTAGTACAAACAATTCAATTCCTCCTCTTTACAATGATCAAACAAGTACCTTTGTAGCTGATGACACATCTAAAGCTGATATGTTAAAAAAGTATTTTTCAAGCCAGTGCTTCATTGATGAACGAAATCACAATCTCCCATCTACACACAATGTAAAAGATAATATTCTTCATTCTATTCACATCATACAGGAGGAAGTCATTGACTCAGTAAAATGCCTTCAGATTGGAAAAGCGTCCGGTCCTGATGGAATAGATAATCGCATTCTCAAAGAGGCAATAAATCAACTAAGTCATTCATTGTGTGATTTGTTTAATTCTTGTTTACGTTCATGCAAAATGCCTGCTTGTTGGAAAATTGCAAATGTGTGCCCGGTTTTCAAAAAGGGTGATCCAGCCTTATCGTCAAATTATCGACCTATTTCGATCCTTAATACTACTGAAAAGGTCTTTGAGAGAACAATACACAAACACATTTTTAATTTCTTAAATGCTAATTCATTCTTTGCGCCAACTCAATCTGGTTTCCTGCCTGGATATTCGACTGTTAACCAACTTACATATATCTATAATACTTTTTGCAGAGCACTATACAATGGGCTTGAGGTCACAGTTGTATTTTTTTACATAAGTAAAGCTTTCGACAGAGTCTGGCACAATGTTGTATTATTCAAACTTCAACAAGCAGGTATCAGAGGGAATTTATTATATATTTTGTCAAACTATCTTTCCGATCGCAAACAAAAAGTAATTTAACCAGGAGCGCACTCCAATCTTACTGAAATTAGTGCCGGCGTCCCTCAAGGTTCTATTCTGGGCCCTCTCATGTTTCTAGTGTATATAAATGATATTATAACTGATAAACAAGCACAAATCCACTTGTTCGCGGATGATACCAGTCGTTTTATGGTTGTAAACTCACAAAACGAAACCGCAGCCGTTTTACAATCCGATATTGATAAAATCTCTATGTGGGCAGATAAATGGTTAGTAAGCTTCAACAAATCTCAATCCGAATCAATGCTTATATCTAGAAAAATAAACAAACCATTTCATCCGCCATTAACAATGTATAATATTAATATACCGATCGTTGACGTCCATAAGCATTTAGGTGTATTTATTTCAAATGATTGTACTTGGCATACACATATATCGCATGTAAAAGAAAAAACATGGAAACGAATCTATATAATACGTCGTTTAAAAACGATTCTCGATAGAAAAACTCTCGAGAAAATACACTTTTCTTTTATAAAACCAATTCTTAAATATTCTGACACTGTTTTTGATAATTGTACAAAATATGAAAAAGATGAACTTGAAAAAAATGTATACTGAAGCCGCGCGCATAACATCTGGATGCACACGTTGAGTCGCAATTGAAAACCTTTTAAATGAACAAGGGTGATACACCATCAGCCAACGCAGATTCAAACACAAATTAAAGTCACTATCACGCTAACCAATACATACGGCCATGTATTATGCTATATAAAAACATTCGACAACAAGTAGTACCATACGATGGTTAATTACAATAGGAAGACCCTAAAAACAAGTAACATTGATGCAAAAACGTTATATTACAAGCATTCGGCAAATTTTAAGCATCTAAATATCTAAATATCGTTCCACGATTTAATCTACTTTCGCTTTCGAGTCAGGATCGGATTCATTCGGGTTGCGTTCATTTGCATACTTTATACAAGCCATGTTCGCATTCGCTAAGTTCCAGTTACCGAGAATTCATTTTAATTTCACAGAATGATTATTCATGAGAGCTACGTCATGCTTCCGACGCTTACCGTATCCAATCTCGTGTTCGCCCGTAAATGTTCGGATATTTCACAGGAGATATAAATGGAATTATTTGTGGCCTCAAACAATAAAAACGAGCATTTTGTATCTCGTTTAATCAATGTTACCAGACAACATCTAATGTCGAAATTTTGCATTTTGCTAAAAGGAACATTGATTTGTTTATGGGTTAGCTTTATTTAACGAAATATTCGATATTTTTTAGCGTGATTGTTACTTTAATATTAACGTGTAAAATCAATCCAAACAATGTCCCAAACTATATGCAATCTCTCTTGCCGCCAACAGTGGGTTCACGAAACAATTACTCTCTAAGAAATTCATCACATTTACAAACAGTTCAAGCTCGTACATCATTATATTCAAGTTCTTTCTTACCATCTACTGTATCCGAATGGAATCGTCTACCCGACGACATCAAAAATGCTGAAACGCCCCAATCCTTCAAAAAATATTAATTAACAGTGATCGTCCGATCTCAAATCCTTCATTTTCATATGGCGAAAGGCGCTCCCAAAATGTTACATACGCGCTTAAGAACAGAGTGTAGAGCTCTAAATGATCATCTTTTCAGACGCAACATAGTTACATCGCCTATATGTCACTGTGGACTTCTCGAAACCACGTCACACTACTTCCTTGAATGCAATCTGTATCTACACATTCGTGGTGAACTCATTAACACAATATCAATTTATTCTGTCCCATGTATCGAAACTATTCTATATGGAGACGTATCACGTGACTACTTAACCAATACTAAAATAGCTGATGCAGTTCACAAATTTATTATGAATAGTCAGCGATTTGATACAGAACGAATCACATACTTCTCTTTCTCTCTCGCTCGAACTCAACAAGTCTTCATAAACATCGTCTTCCTTTTCTTTCATAACCTCTCTCTTTATTTCTTACATTTTTCAAACATGTCAACATATTAATTTTAGTATGCAAATATAATTCTATAAGTGGAGAGTGTTTTGTATAAAAATATTGTTCACTTTGCCTTACATAGCCAATTATGTCCGTAAACGTGTAACTTTTCATATTGCAAGGGAGAAGAACCACGTAAGACTGTTTCTTTCGTTCTAATCCTTTTCGAACATGAAAGTATGAGTATTGTATGATACTCTATGTATAAATAATGTAAACTTGTTTGAAATAAATATGTTTAAACTAATCAAATGTATTGTTACAGTATGTCAACTGGTTGCTAATTGTTTGCTGGGAACGGACTATTTGAAGTCGTTTGACGTAACCGTTTCGCACGGTTCACCGTTTCACACAGTTCACCGTTTCACACGGTTCACCGTTTCACACGGTTTCATTGATATATCTATTAGCACATGAGTAGCGTCCTGATCCTTTAATATTCGGTCAATGTATGCACATTGCGTCAAATTTTTATACGACAAGCGATGATAGTTTTTTATCCGTTAATTGAGTTTGTATTTATACAAATGACGTACTAAATTGATATGCAAATAGAAGATTTTGTGTAAGTACATTTTAAGTCTGTAAATGCGAGGAAAACGTGAGGCAGGGCAAAGCAATAGAATGTCACTGTTGTATTTTAAATAGAATTTGAAATAGATTTGTAATAGAAAACAAATATGACTTACAATTAGCAAATTAAATTGAAAGATAACGGATTCCTGGTAACGGTTACTATATGAAACTATGCAATTTTCCGTATAGCGATATGAATTCTATGCACACATAGTTATGAGATTTACTTATTTGTGTACCACAATATGTATTTATTCAGAATAGTTTACCTGATTATATTTTACTTATCCGACATTATTCAAATGATTATATTGCATTAAAATAATCTGTTGTTAAAAGCAACCATTTTTCGTCTGTCGTCGATATGAATTCAATGCGCACAGTTAATATAGATCTACTTATTTATTTTTACACCACAATATTTATTGCTCAGAATAGATAACCAAATGATATCCAACTTATTGCTCAAATTATTATTCGAATAATATCATTGCATTAAAATAATATGTTGGTTAAAGCAAAACTATGTTTTCGTCTTTAATTGCTTTTATCAAAACGTGAACGATATACACTGATAAAACGGTTAAACATCATTTTTTATAGTTCAGTATTTTGTTTCGATATTTCAATTCTATCTTAAACACTTTCTTACACACTCTTTGTTGTTACTTGATAAATTAACTCAAAGTCCGTATCGAATTATCGTCGAGCATATTAAAATCAGATGTAATCTAATGTATTCAGATTTACTCATAGTTATGAGTAAATTTATTATTCTCTATTCTCAAAATACTTTTAAACGCTCATCATTATCAACCATAATAGCATTATCCTTTAAACATCATTATCATACAAATAATAACCCAAAGACAAATAGGAGTGAGTGCTTGTTTTTGACAGGACTTTCGAAATTAATGTTCTCCAATATATTGAATAACCTTCGTACAGTACAATCTTAAAAAATATAATAGTCACAAAAATATAAATGTAAACGTACGTTTTAACAAGTTTGGTTAAAAAACAACACGCGCCAACTGGGTTTATCTACATCTGGTCAACTGGCTTTTACCAAACGATTAGCAAATTACACATGTTAACTGGCATTCAAAAAACGGCCAAATATCTTAAAAGCAAAATGTCTTTACACATCAAGCCAACAGATCACCAAACAAGAACAAAAACTATTCACGAAAACAAAATGACTTATAATGCTAATAAATCATGTTTACTTTTGTTATTATTACAGTACCTAATATTTAAAAGTGCATTTTACTATGACGAAACTAAATTTAACAAAACCGATAAATGCCTTTCATCTTAATTGTTAAACAACAAAATTACTGTTAACGCTCTTTCCAAACCAAATTTATACCACAGCATATCCAAAATATGGTAATAAGCACATATGCATGTACCGTTATTGACACCAACCTTGCAGGGAAAAAATAACGTCTTAAATTATTATGAAAACTTTTTTTTTTCAATATCCAGCGAACGAGATGTAATATATGCAAAACACAAACATGTTTCGGAAAAGTTTACAAGACAAGTCTCTATAGCTGTTTTATATATAAATAGAATATCTAATTTCCGTAATATATCCATTTTTGATGTTACATTCTTAATTCACAATTGGAATACCTTAATAGTTGAAAGATATGTACGCATACATTTGTATCCGCCCATTATCATACCACGTCATATATCGCACACAAAGATCTTGCTGTATTATAAGGAAATACAGCAGTTAATTTTAATAAATCGTTTGCTGAATCATGCGTATGGAACTAATACAAAAACATGTAACACATATATACCCATAGAAGGGGTATATCTTAAAAACAACAAAAATAAAGCAAGGTGTTCGTAAAAACATGTGGGAGAGTGATCTAACTATACAACCTGGAGTGACACACTATGTAGACTTACCTTAATATAATCCAAAAAAATCACATTACATTTGCGACCTTTTTTGGAACTTAAATAGTTTAATTTTTACCCAATAGTCGAATCAATTGATGTATAAGAATAGTTGAAACTAAACAAAAACAACAGCACAAATAAATATATGGAGCATGTTATTGAATATACTTTTCATAAAAGTTAACAATGAACACAACCTGTGTTAATTTCAATCGGAATGTTGTTGTCAGTGTTATTAAAATAAACAGAACCATCAAGTCTGACCTTTGTTCGAAGTTCCATCTCACCATTCCGCTTCTAGCAGTGAATCAGTCCTCGCATCGAAAATCTTCTCCTTCCGAATGCTATGTATTTCGCAAATGAACGCCTAAACTACTTTATCACCCCTTCGTTTTCTTTTTCCATTACTTTTGCCTGTCAAATACACCCTCGAATGGCGACACAATAGTTTTGCACATCATATATACCCCAGCACGAAAAACTCGTGCGCTTTCGCGCTCAATCTTAAACACAAACCGTGCATTTTTCGCGCTAAACCATTACCATAATCTCTCTTATAAATAACATGTATACAACCATTCTATACCGTATTTATCAAACCGAGAATAATTTCATGTAATCAAGCTCTCGTAACTATGCCAATCATAAATGACATTTTATAATGACAAAACATTACGATCGACATTTATTGAATACTAACGTAAATATTTTCAAACTTTTAAGAATGTATATTTTATTTTGAAGGGTTATTCACGGTGTTTTCCTATATTGATGTACTACCCTTAATTTTATACGTTTATTAAACTCCCACTATCAATAGAAGGTAGAATGAGGGGTAGGTGGACTATGTAGGTCTCACTTTGTGTCGCGATTGAAAAAAAAACATGGTAACCTTCAAGAACACTATCTTACTATGCTCTAAGTTCACATCTTTACTTAAAAATAAGGGGTTGCCGATCTCATACTTTTCCGTGCATTGGAGGGTTTTATAATAGCACACGCGTTCATTTACACGATACACACGCGCATAAACGTACAGCGTTAAGATGGTGATTGAAGTCAGTAAGTAATCAGGTAAATTCTATTTCATTTAGCATTATTATAGATGTGTCAAGAAGTTGTATATTAACTGCAAATCTTTTTCTTATCACATTTATGGGAAATAATTACTTTTAAAAAGTAATTTGTGTTGATTAATCTGTTTAAAACCTTCAAGAAATACCTTGCAGATATTTTTTAATGGATAGCTTTACTTCTTGTCATACAATGAGTAGTATTCACAACATTCATGTCGTTTGCGAATGCCTTACGCGAAGGCTGGTGACATTTGAAGGAGCCTTTTATTAAAGAACTGGACGTTAGTATTGATATTTATATTGGTCGAGTACATAACAATTAAACATGAATGATATCAGATACACGTATTTAGATTGCGCTGTCCTGAACACACTATTCAAACGAATGTTTAACCCTTTCAGTGCGGGAACCGAATTTTAAAGGCCTTTGCAAACAGTTTGGATCCAGATGAGACGCCACAGAACGTGGCGTCTCATCTGGATCCAAACTGTTTGCTATTATGATAGTATTCTTTGAAAAAAATGAAGAAAATGCTTATTTTACACATTCAGCAGACGACATTTTAGCAGACGACAAATTTCCCAGCATGCAAAGGGTTAATTGTCATATATGCATGCTGTTCACGTTATACATTTTAATCCATATTTAAATCGATGTCTAAACGAACTGAGTTTACCTTTCTTTCAAAGTAATATAATACCAGAATGATGGAGCGAAAAAAGAAGTGAATGCTTTCCCATAATCATAGGTAACATAATACGTATAATTGTAGAGGATAATTGTGTTACACATATACATCAAAATGAATTAAGCTGCAATGAATCAGTGCAGCGCAATACAACGCTTTGTATGCCTAGCTTAGCTCATAATGTATTTTATTGGATGATAGAAGTGTATACATAATTTATTACAAACATAAAACTAAGTTGAATAATAACAAGGATAACAAATCAAATCCACGATATTGGCCACGTGCTCGTCAATTAATATGTACATTAATGCGTTCTATTTTAAGACACTGCTGTTATAAACAGAAGCCATGTATGTAATTACATACGCTCAGTTTGCTGTCATTACGGACCTGTTCGGCACTGAACTATGCTTAGATTTTACTATCGGTTAATCTGTCTGAAATAAATAGTTAAAATTGACCTTCGATATTTTTTTAATGTTCCCCTTTTATTTAAACCCTTAAGAATTTCCTCTTTTTAATATTTTATTTAAATAGATTTTTGTGTCAGATATTGAACATTTAAGAGTCGTCGAACAATTATTTTTAGCCTTTATATTATCAATGATTCAATTAAAATCACAATTAAACCATGAACAAACCTCGCTGGAGACAAATTTACTTAATATTTTGGAGTGGTAAATTTTTGTCTTTGGTTTGATTTTTGGATTATTTTGGTGCCATTTATTACTATTATTGAATGGTTTTCCAATGTATGGTGGTGCTGTTTGTTTTTTCAACTTAACATATTTATTACAGTTTTACAAAGGTAAAGGCCACTCAAATAAGCACGGTTTTAAAGTTAAATAATGAATCTTGAGATAGAGAAACAATATTCAGCTAATAAGAAGTCAGACACCACTTAAATTCACAGTACCGATCGTAAATACAATATGTCATTTTGTTAATATATATGTAAATACATATTTGTAAATAATTAATTTTCACAAATATTGTATTTCAAGATTTCAAACAAATACACATGCAATTTAAACATTAATATACATGCCTGAACAATGCGCGGTGATGTAACTTTATTCGTGGTCGATTTGTAATTGTGGCGTTTGAAGAATGGTTATGCAATTATTTTACCAATTTATGCCTAGTTGACTCTCCCATCCTTCTAAATTGGAACAATTTATTTCCAAAATAGGGATGTCTAGTATATTTATTTATATATTCAGAATATTTCTTACAGAAATTCCTTTAAGCAAACAGCGCAGACCCAGATGAGACGCCGCATCATGCGGCGTCTCATCTGGGTCTACGCGGTTTGCCAAGGCCTCTTTTCTAGACGCTAGGCATAATAGGGTTAAAAATGGTTATTTTTATGTTTTTTTTCCCATTTAAGGTTTCAAACATTGAACTTGATTTTTGAAATTGTTTACATGCGTGGGGGGTCAACAAGTATCCACACTTTTACCATTTTATTTTTGACACTTTGTGTTGGTAATAGTTGTTCTTTACAGACTGTGTACACATTATTATGTGTTACATCGCGATAATACTAATTAAGCTGCCAATTTCTTATCCACTCATATCACCAAAAACACTTAACCTCAATCTTGGCCTAATTCGTCTTTTTAACTGGCTATTTTCTGGTTAACATGATTTTGCAGTTTCGCCTAGGAGCAACACCGTTTGACACAACAACTGGCTTCCGGCAAAGTTTTTGGTTACATACATTCCTCTTCGACGCATATTATTCAACACTCTCACTTTAACATTGACCATGATCTTATTTTGGATTCAGATTATTTAAATCATTCAAACTTTACAGGTTTAATACTTTTGTGAATAATGACTAATTACAGTCAACCCATTTAACACAAACACACTTTTAACTTTACCTTGTATTAGAAATGATGGTTTATCCGCCTAAGGAGCGTGTGTTTTGTCATTTTCTGGTTTTTGCTGTTGTGTTAAGGCATAAGCATTTCTAAAATGACCAAATAATCAGGATTCATATACGATCCAAATTGAGATTTAAAATCCGTTGATGTCATACCATTATATTAACACACAACTTAACAAGACAACTTGGATGATGTTCCGAAAAACCTGTTACTATTTCTTACATTATTTGTACGTTATACTGTCTATAACATATCTAGGAAACGCTATAATAAACATAATGCTCCTATTTTATTGTAAGTCACACCAGGAGTCATTGTGGAATCCAAAAGGTGGACTGGACTGTTAATTGGACGAAATCGACGTTAAACTTCGCAATGCCTCAACTAGTCAAAATCAAAGGCATTATTTCTGTCAATAGATTGTTGACCGACGATTTGTGCACTTGAAGGTTTTTGGTCCATATAACAATATTCTCAGATCTTCATAAAAGGTTTTAGTTACAACAATATAATGGCTGTCCCTCAGTCATATACAGTATGGTACCTTTGCACAGGGCTTTCAGTCAACAACTATGTGGACCATATTTATTAATTCAAGAAGATGTATTGATCGTTTTTTTCTACTTATTTTAAAGTAGGACATTTGAACAGAACTTCACATGTTTCTAAATAATTTTTAATAAATGTACGTTTTGTCTATTAAATGCTTTTTTCACTTATCACCTGAACCGATGTGTTGTCGTTTGTGGAATTTTTTCATAATGAAATATAATATAGTGTAACTCAGACTCACTTTCGCCATCTCTTTATTACCTTTATGTCGAGACAAACCGGTATGTTTATTGATGCTTTGAAAGGGAATATTTTTATGTTCTCGTTTTAGGATATGGTACTGGAAGAACTAGAGTTTTCAGTGTTGAACAATAAGACAAAGTAAATATAATTTGTTTTAACGTAAGTTCATCTTTTCTGTTATTTTCACACATCAGGTCATATCGGTTCGCAGATCTAGGTTAATTTCGTATCACTCATTCCACCAGATTAAAGCGAACAACGAACTTGACGAACATATTATGTGCATCATATCATGGTCAACCACCTAAAACCACCACGAATAACGAACAGACAGGACAATTTCTCATTGACCATAGGCAATTGTACGTTTTTCCTTTTTTTAGTTCATCCTCTCAACTTTAACATGCAAGTGGTTGTGGTAATAATATATTGGTCAAGTTTTATAAGTAAAAAACGCAAACAGCAACATTAGATCATTAAGAGAAGAATACAAACTCACTACACCAATGCGACATAAATCGGGCCTATAACTTCTAATGTGGTGTTGCAGAGTGTCGTTTTGTACCAGGTGTGAAAAGTAATTCAGTTTCCTCAATTAATATTAATCATAGTACTTACAAAAACCGTTTAATGGGACAAAGAAATTGATCTGGGCATATTCGAAATGCAATGCTATTCCAATATGTGATGTTTTACTCAACGAGTGTATGGAATGTTTCCTTATGACAAGAATGTATCAATAATGTCTTATCCCGGTTCGCATAATTTTCGCGCTTTCAAGTCAAATAATCCTTTCATAACTATTGATTTGCAGCCATTAATGAAATTTCTCTAAGATAGTGTACCGCTTGTGCAAACATTGCTAATATACAGAGCAGTATTTGAACAGTCATTCAGTTAATATAACCTAGTCGAAAAATGTCATTAAAAAATAATTTGTGAGTACCTTCTTGCGAGAAAACGAATGTATTTGAGGTCTTTCATTATTTTGTGTTGCGCTTGGAATCAATATAACTATGTACTCTAAAGGCTATTTAGCGTTTTACCTAGTTTTAAAATACACATGACAAACCGTCCCATTTGTGCAAAAAAAGGTACCATGTGTCATCGAAATTAGAATACACATGGTACCTTTTGTACAAATGGGGCGAAATGTACTTTTAAAAGGATTTTATTCTGACAACAAAATGTATTTTAAATGATTAAATAACTTGAATTTATATATCATAATTTGAAGTATTACAGCTTTTCTGTTATTTAATTGCTCGCATAGGTTAAGTTAATGCCTAATTATAAAAAACTGCAAGTCAGCATTTGGCATTTAATTGCATATGACGCGTTTAATTATAATGTTCTGTATTTATTTAATGCGACAAACCTGCAAAACCTGATTAAAAATTATTTTCGACAAAATAATAGAGAACACTGTTTGCATAGATATGACATAATTTTTTGAGCTATCACTAACAGTGTGAACATCAACAAATCTGACATATGGTATCTGTGTGGCCCCGAGGGTCAACGTGGTTTGAAACATGCTTGGTCGTCGTGAACGAGATAACATAAGGCAATCCAAAAACGAATTAAATGGACGCAACTCAATCTGGTCATCCACATGCACGAGGTTATACCTTAACAGCGACTAAAAGGTGCTGTGTTAACAGTTAATAAAGACTTTTAAGTGTGCTGAACAGCAGCTTCTGTTTTCCCCTCGTCCATGTCTATTTTATGTACGAATGCTCGAACTCTTAAGAATGTTATTTGGATTTTTTAGCCCGCGAACACGCATTGCTGAAACTTCTGTGGAGATGTTCATGGACATAAATTTGCGTTACCTTTGAGTATTTTGAAGATAACTTTTTTTCGAAGAAAATGTGTTATTTTAAGTAGTTTAAAGTTGCATTGTTTTAGAAAAAAAAGTTGCAATGATGATTTAGCATGAGACATGTTGGTAGATGGAAGGCCACAAAATACTTATTTTCCCGAAAACAAACTGCAAAAAGCTTACGAAAATTTAAAACGAACTAATCTCGTTTCTTGTTTCATGTAACCAACTTTCTAAGCCTGGCAAAGCGTTTAAATTTTATTTCATCAGAATGATCAAAATGGCATTTATCCATAGCAAAATTATGTACAACAACACTTTGTTATATATACACGTATGTAATGATTTCAATATTCGACGTGCATGCAATATATATATTGACAACGCACGTGTCCTGAATGTATGTTCGGAGAACGCATGTTCGTAACAGCATGGTTTTGTTTATACAATGTTGATACAATAAGCGCGCGAATAATAAGTAAGTTAAGGTCCCTTTTAAGGACGTTTCGGCTGATTTTCAATATTTATTTCATCTTTTCTTATTGAAGTGTTATCGTTGTATAATAAGTGTTATTGGTTAATGTAAACTCACAGTAGTAATTCAGTGATGGTTTAAATATTAGAACGAGTGAACTATTGAAGAATTATAAATACAAGAAAGCATAACATTTAAAAGGGGGAAACGTGACAGTATTGTTACATATTTTCTATATAAGGTGTTATCGTGGTATAATAAGTGGTATTGGTTAATGTAACCTAACAAACTATTAAAGAACACTACATACAAAAAAGCATAAAGTAAAAAAGGTGAAAACGTGAAAGTATTGTTAAAATTAAAGACTTCATAGGCGCAATGTAGTTGACAATATCGGTGTAATTGACATTTGATAAGACAGAAATTCAACCTGCACACGGATAAAAATACAATTTGACACAGATCGGCAAAAGATTTAATATAAAGATTAAACATAACATTATGGACTGGATTTTAATTTGGGGGTAATTCAAGACCGACGACTACTACTACTACTACGACGACTACTACTACTACTACGACTACGACTACGACGACTACTACTACGACGACGACGACTACGACTACTACGACTACGACTACTACTACTACTACTACTACGACTACTACGACTACTACTACGACTGCTACTACGACTACTACTACGACGACTACGACTACGACGACGACGACTACAACTACGACGACTACGACGACGACGACTACGGCTACGACAACGACTACTACTACGACTACGACTACGACGACGACGACTGACGACTAC
>NC_068367.1:57616182-57656182 GCF_020536995.1 Dreissena polymorpha
TCTTCATTGTAAAAAATACTTAAAGACATGTTGTTCATCATATTGAATATTTAAGCATACTTGAACAATTAATTTGCGGGTAAGTTATTGTGGATTCACTTTTCAATGATTTTGTTCAAAGCGTAATTAAAAGAAAAATGAACACGCGTTGAGAAATTGATAAAATAACTTAAAGAATAATTGTTCCAAGCGTTACATTATAGTTTTCGGAGGGATATAGCGGGATATACTTTGGTGCGATTTTGGTTAGGTAAGCCTATTTGGATTGGTGTTTGCTTTTTTGTATACAAGATGATTGTGTTTATTTGTATTTAATTATTTTAGTAACAATTTGTTAGGAAGGATAAGGCCTATTTAGAGAAATGTACAGACTAAATATTAAACACAAAATAGATGCATGTGTAACTTACAAATAATCAAAGCAAAGTCTGGCTGAACAAGTGGTTTGTGAACTAAATTGGCTGTTGGAATTCAAATTATATGTTTGGTTTTGCACTTATGATCACATACACTTGTTTATTTTTGGTAGGTGTATATTATTCATTGCTTTAAAATAAACATCTAATTTCATTCACTTAGGTAGTCTGCTAATAACATGAATAGCTGGTTTTTTGGCAAATATATATAATTATGTAATATACATGTCAATATATTTATACAGTTTTATTTATAAATGTAATAGAAAATATAACGATATTTAATTTTTGATATATCAGTGAAGTAAAACTGTAAAAATACTCTTCGAATGTTAGAATTTAAGAGGAAATCAGCAAAGCATTTTTTTCATCTCCATCCCATAAAAGTGTGTTTGTATATTGTTTACCTTAATGATTTAAGCTGCCAACTAATTAACAAACTTGTCTGATTTCGTATTATCCTTAACCGAGGTAGGAAAACAAGACTTTTCTTTCATATATTGGTTGAGTTTCCTTCTGCTTTAAAGTTCAAATTGATGCATCTTTGCTTGGATCAAACGCGTGTATGGACTGGTTTGTGAAAAAGGACCTTTTTGAACCCTATGTCTTGCTACCATTACAATGCTGGGAACAGAGAGTCGTTCAATCGCTTGATTCACATTTGTTACATTAGGAAGGACATGCTCACAGAATTACCTATGACTTATTTTGTTTTATTCCCGTTTAGTTGTGTAAGTTTATCATGGAGCTTAATATAACGTGTTATTTGAAAGTCCATTCCTGGTACATTTGGTTTATATGATTTTAAGCAAAACACATTATACCAGTAAACAACACTTTTACAATTCAACTAATCGTACTACGTTACTGTCCTCGAAGTAAATTACCACAATAAAATAACGGATCGAAGTAGCAATCTGGCATCGACTATTATTTCCATCAGCAAATGTCAATTAATAACGCTCAGTCCGGCATTAAATATCATTAATATGATGAAACACAAACACAATATACAGCTACCATGTCACATGGAGACCTTTAGAAATGTGTTAACATCATGATAAGTGCGATAAATTTGCTGCCATGTTAATGACTTTCGAGTGGTCTTGAAATGGCTACTTTATGATTGCATACTTTAAAACACATAACAGATTGGCTTAGTTTGTTTCATCGTTTACTGCTACTTTGACCAAACAACCTCACTGCACTGATATATTTTTGTTTGCACTTCTAACGTGTGTTTTAAGGTGTCAATAATTATATATGATGTACACAGACGGACAGTCAGTTGTCAACGCTTTTTAGAAGTTGTGATATATGTCGTCAAAACAAAATACTTCGAATGCGTATATTGAACAGGAAACACAAAACGGTAATATTTGTCTTGAAGTGTGACTTTCACTAAATACTTAACCTCCTTATGAGCATATTATTGCCTTAAACTGGCAATATAACGACTTTTATTTTTATTTTTCAATCGTTTGCATGTGCTTACAGCCAACGTTTTAGCGTTCTATTTACGTTTACTAATTCGTTTGTGTTACCAACAATAATCATTGACATCGTTTACCCCTTCTTATTATAATATATCATTTATTCTAACTGTTTAAGCATACTATCGGAAATTATATTATTATCTATTCATTTTGGTGTCTTATATCGGTCATATTGAACACTTTGTTCATTTTTAATATAATGTTAGTCATATAAACATTAAACAAAACCTTTATTGTACTATATCGCTTAAGTTATAATAACATGCAGTTGTTATTTACAACATTTATACGTTTTTTTGTTTACAATCGTGCTCAAACAAATCAAATCTGGAGTATTTTTTTAATATAAAACCCAATCCGGCTGATATTTTAAAAACAAAATCCGTTGTTTCCATAAAGAGAAACCCTTAGAATAGCCGCCTATTGATTTACTTTGTTTTCCTTCTGGATCGGTTTATAGAGTAAACACCAATTTGCTGGTACTCTGGTTACTGCCAATACTTAAGCCCCCACTGCTTCAAATTTACCCAGTAACAATTTAAATTGCAATTGAAAATGAATACTGATCTATGCCTGTGCTTCTTTCAAGAGCGCAATATGTGTGTATGGATGATGGGGTTTAACTCATAAATGTTTCGGTACATGTATTACAAGTCACTAGTATTCCATTAAAAGTGATAAATTATATAAATTTACTGGACACAGTTTGGATTATTGTTGCAATTTATATGCGTGTTAATCAGTCACTTTGAAAGTTTTATTTGCATTCAAGCAAATGCTTTTTCATTCTAAAACAAACTTCTTCACTGGGCTTATATACAGACAGTTTCACAATAACGTTATAATCAGTGGTTATCTTAAGACAATGTTTTGTTTTTACCTTAACGTCCTATGATCCAAACACTTTCCCTATAGATCTTTAAGCGAGTGTTTGTTTCATACAAAGACAAACTTATTAGATCCAGCCACTTCCCTTTAAGATCTTTAAGAGAGTGTTTCTTGTTAGTCAATGACATACTTATTTGATCCAGACATTCCCTTTGAAGCGAGTGTTTTTTTATACAAAGACATACTTATTTGATTTGCAAATGCTGGTTTTGCATACGCAAGATACTAGTTATGACCGATATAAGGAAATGATCGCTAAACGTCAGCATCTCCCTTGATTGTGTTGACAAATGAACGCTGCTCTTTCAATAGAGCTATACATATATATATATATATATATATATATATATATATATATATATATATATATATATATATATATATATATATATATATATATATATATATATATATATATATATATATATATATATATATATATATATATATATACCAATATATAGTGCCAGTTACGCGGTCTCGGTAGTTTTCAGACTGTACTTACGAGGTCAATATAAAAAACGGGGTCTATATACAACCCCGCATTCTAGGCTCCTTTAATTACTATGAGGGGGGTGTAGGGGAGGTAATGCAATCAAATCTCACAATAAGGTTTTAAATCGAAAACCACAATCAGGTCTGAAATTGAAATTGTATATACCTCGCAAATAAGTTCGCTATATATTTCCTTGTATAAGACGTTAAATAAATGACGTATTTATATACAATAATAATAGTAGGTACCCCTATATACCTTAATTCGTGTTTATATCGGATAAAAAAGGGTATGGAGATACATGTATTTAAAGTGGGAACCCCATAACCTATTTCTAAATCAGAGACCCCGTAACTGGCCATATGTGTGAATATATATATATATATATATATATATATATAGCCTCCTGGTCAATAGTTATATTAAGTCAATATGTCGTTATTTGCTATGGATACTTCTTTATATAATGTGAGATCGTTTTATGAGGCGAACTTACTTCTTTCTAGGACGTGGTTGCTTCTTTCTACGGCGTGGTTTAATACTTCCGTATATGTTCTGGTTACTTCTTTATACGGGTTAGTTACTTCTTTCTGTGGTGGAGTTACTACTTTATACGATTGTGTTACTACTTACGTGATGTGGTTACTTCTGTACACGATATTTATACTTCTTTGTATTAAATGGATGCTTCTTTATATGACTTGGATATTTCTGCATGTAATTTGGTTATTGTTCGATATGATGTTGAAAATATTATGCATTTATATTGTGTGGTAACCTTTTTCTATGGTGTGATTACTTCTTTTGATGATGCTATGGCATAGACAGTTCTTTATATGGTGTGGTTATTTCTGTACATAATGTGTTTTCATAATTATGGAAGACAAACATTTACTTTATGCTCTTAAACAAACAAATTTATATTGACGCATTAAATATCAGTACTTAACGATTACATATTGCATAACTATATATAATTAGATTTAAGAAAATTGCCGCATGCAAGTGACCAAATACAATTTTTAAAAGAACGCTCACTAGTTTCTGAGCAACGCATTAACTTGAAAAAAAAAACAGTTCGATCTGTTTTATCGTTTTAGTTATAGATATTCTTGTTACCATATTTTAAACTCTTAATTACATAAAAATCGCGTTACGTTGGACTCTCCAACGGATTTAAACAGTAATTGGTATACATTAAACAGTTAAATCTGCAGTCTAAACTAAAAATAAGACAATTTGACCGTTTCGATTGCCATTTGACATTCCCAACGCATACATTATCGCAAATAATTCTTAGTTAAAATGAGCTAAGACATTTTCACCGAAAAAAGCAACACAGATGTATCGCAATGTGCACCCAAAATTGTCGATCAGTTTTGTTTGGAATGACATAATGGAATGGGGATATGTGCTGAATATTTCGCCGTTAGAAGCACATAAGCGTCGACTTAACGATTTGTAAATGCTGAAATCAACGAATACTTAATAACATTAAGTTAACCGATAAAAGATCAGTCTTCCTTAAAGCAATAGACCGATATTTGAACGATATATTTAGTTTTGTTACATTGATTGCAAGAGAAACGAAATGCTCGTTTTAATTTTAAACACGTCTAATTTCGGAATTTGATGACGGCAGCTACGTATTTCTGGGATAGCTTGCATAAATTATGCAAATTAACGCAAACCGAATGAATCCGATCCTGGCCGAAGATCATCCGTAAAACAAAACAAGATGGCATCGTGAAACGATTTTTTAATGCAAAAACGTTGCATAATGGCTGTATGTTAATGTTTTTTCACCAATATTACTTGTTTTAGGTTAGGTTCTTCCTTTTGTAATTTACCTTCGTATGTCATTTTATTGTTGTTGGAAGTTTTTACAAAGCATAATATACTTTGGCAGTGTTTACCGATCTTTACTACTTATTCTGTTTTGAGAACACTTTGTTTAAATATTTATGGTATAGTTAGACTTTTTTTATTATATAAATGTTATCTTAAAGTGGTTTCCTTGCAAGGACAGAAAATAATATTGTTTAATTAATAACATATTTTTCCTGATTAAATCACTCTACTTTTAACACTATTTAAATAATAATTGTATTGTCGTGTGTTGAGAGAACGCAAACAAATCCAATTTTGAATTAACGTGTCTTTTCTCGCAGTTTTACAGTCACGATGATAAGGCATCAAGTATTGAAAACGTGTTTTGTAATCGTTTATAAGAACAAAATAGAAAAACCATATATTGTTAATCAAAGTAACTGAACACTATGTTTCGCTTGTTATTTATCTTGGTATTTAATTTTATTGATGTTTTTAATAGGTTTTACTGTATTAATTCCTGTCACAGCTGCTACAAATTAATAAACATAAATGGCTATAAAATCAGACTACTTTGACATGAATAATTATTTGTAATCTTTTAAAATTCAAGAAAATTAATGCGTTCTATTTGAAGCAAATTTAAGTATATATAAATAGAAGCAATTAAAGTAATTTCTTTTGCCGCTTGTGCTTTTATAACGGACGGACCACCACTTTCGTTAGTTCCGTATTGTACAACTCTTTGAATATCAGTAGCTAGATCGGTAAAAACTGAAATGGACACTTGGGTATAAATAGACGACATTGGAATAATTACGTGCTGTTACTTTTGTAAAGGACGTACCTTCACTACTGTGGTTTCCGCGAGGCTTAAACTATATTTAAATCTGATGTTTTAGTATTTCATTCAACACACAACCGCATGCCTTTCACCCATGTTATAATAGATTAGAACATAAATTAGATCCGTGTGTCTGATATCTTACATCGATTAATCGTTCAAAAATATTTGAGGTCTCTCTTAATGTTATAATTATCCTTCAACGGTCTCTCCTCAACTTACTATGTAGATGAAATATATTGTAATTGAATCGATACTTAACACACTTTCACAGATTGTAGTTTATTGAATAAAAACTCGGCTTGTGAATGTCAAAATTATTATACATTGTGTCTTTGGATTATAGTTATTTTTTGTGTGTTAATTAATGACAAATGAAAGGGCTATATGATGTCATATATAAATAAGTCATTAAATGCATAACAAAATGGAAGCCGGCTGTGCTGCCTAAGTTGTAATCAGAATATATTTAAAAAAAGAGTGGGTGTGTGATCTGAGATTCTTTACTTTCTAGACTTAGATTTTCACATACAGTACTGATGGATTGAAGGATATGCACAACTGGATTGAAGGATATGCACAACTGTAGCCCACAGAAATAAAATAAAAATTCCCAAACGATGATGGAAAGAAACCAACTATTCCACTTTTAGTTGTTTGCTATCATTGTGTAAATAGTTAAGAAGAAAAACGTGTTTGTACTCATTTGTACTGAACCATATTACTGACATAATACTGTTGGCAAAATTACTGAATTACAGAACGCCTGCTTTGTGTAGCGGTATCTAGAACAAACAATCAATTTACCTCACACAGTGTATGTTTAATTTATTATCTCTATATTTTATATATGTATTATGTCTCTTTATAAAAAAACAACATGTTAAGCTCTTCAGACAAATAGCTCATTTTATGATGTACGCATTTTGGAAAAATTGTTTTTAAACATACTGATATTAGCAATTTTTTTTATACAAATATGCGTTGACAATTTATGCTCAAAATGACTTCACTTGCCCTTAAGCGAATTTCATAACAAAACGTAGAGAATCAAAATAATTAAATTACTGGAACGTATCATCGTACGACTATCAATTAATATGTTACAATTTATTTCATTTGCAACCTACTACCCACGTGCACATTTAAATGGGACACATACGTCAGGTTCAATTAAAGCCGTCATGATTAATAGCGATATAAAGACGATACGAAATACTAGATAAACTTGCCCTTGGTTCTTTTTTTCGTGTTCTGCTTGCTGTGTAAGATCCAATTACCGAGAGGCACAAATACATTGTGAACATTACAGTTATAATATTGCAATGTGATCTGATTTGAAAACTGAATTATGTTATAAACGTTTGCATGTGTTTTACTGGTTTATAAGAATTTAATTCCAAACGAATGCCTTTTATTTACCCAGAAGTAGTTTACCTCTCGAAAGCACGTGGGACTGCATAATCGAAACACGCACGCACGCACACACACAAGCAAATACAAGCACAATTTAAAGACCAAACGCAACTAGCATAGTTATTCTCATAGTCATCATATGTTAGTATTTGTTCTACTTACTTTATCCAAACCGTGTACATTACTCTTATACGTGTTCATATTCAATTAAAACAACACCAACACATTATACGTTTCATAATGGTCAATCCCGCCATTCGGTCCTAAATATAACATTCATTCAATTATCATAAATATTTATGATCGTTATTAAGAAACAATTGATTATTCGTGTAAATCCTGGCCGATTGGTCACCAACTGGCGGGAATTCTTGCACATGTCGCTACTTATCTCTGTGATGCACGCGAGTGCGTGTATCACTCTGTTTACAATACCAAAGGTATTAGACTAAAATATCCTGGTCATTCATTAACATCTATAAAATGACAGATGGCATGAAAAGGTCACATGTTGTTTAAATAATACGCCTAATAAATCAGCACTTTTCATTGCACAGGCTTTGTTTCCGCGATATCAAGAGAAGATGTAAAGCCATCTTTCATTTCTTGCTGATTTCTCTAAGGCTCTTATTGTACATTGAATACGTTAGTAAACGCCTATATTGCAAGATGACGAAAAAAATGTTGCACATACTTTTGCCTTTTTATTATTAAACGAGTATTTCTAAAAGTCGTATTCGGATATATTGTATAACTGAACACGTCTTCGATACAGGTGCGTTGGAAGACTTTTTTAGTGCGTTTGAAGGATTAAAAACATCAACATGTTTATAACGATGCTTACACCTTTTCAAATCAAAGGTAATAAATCGTAAATAATATATATCCATATATATATATGGAAGTGTTTTTAATTGTATGCAATAATGAAAGTATTGTTTATCTGTGGTTTTCAGATGAAATGTTTCATGTTTAGCTTACTAAAAAAATGTTATGGGAAGTTAAATTAAAATATCATACACATAATTAACTAATTAATTCAATCAAGCGTGAATCAAGTAAACTAGTTTAAGTGTTTTAACATGTGTACTCTTCACTGTGATTATATCATGGACATTTAACGATGTTTGATACTTCTGAGCATCCAACAAATCTTTCCCAGTAAAATAGAATTGTTGAATGTTTTTTCAAAATACAAAAATATTGTTCGAAATTGAACATTGTTGCTACATAAATTTCATTCTTAAACAACTAAGCAAGAAGAATCGTGCTATTCAAAACGTGTGCCGAAATAAAAACAGATTCGGTTAATGTGTGAAATCTTAGCTCGAAAAATGTAGGTAATAATAATATAAACGTTAAAAGGGTTAACATTAAATTATGACGTATTGATATTCGAGTTGATCACATATCAATTGAATAATAATCTCTAATTATATTTATTAAATGACATGTATAATGGCTGCTAATAGTTTTCTTCGTCTCTTTTATATTTTGAAAATGTTTCATTTTCATGACATTTCAAGGTGATCGATTAACGCGACTTGAATTCCGTATTCTTTGGCCTCAAAATGTTAAGTAAAAGAAAAAACGACGGTATTTAAACTCCGTGAACACAAAGTAAACAGCAAATATTGCTAAACTTATCCCACAGATCAAAACAAATTGTGGCGATCAAGCAAACTCTTTATTGGAAATTGAAGTAAAATGGGAATACAATACTATATGCGTCTGAAAAGCATGACATTTGAATTTCATTAGCACCATTTGTCCTTTATTAATTTATGTTTCTACGTTTGTGAGGTAAAATATGGTTTATCTTTGACTCACCTTTCATTTATGCACAAACCAACGATTCAACCCTTTTTGAAAATTGAATAATTCATATTTACTGTAAACGCTGAATCGAAATAACCATCGCCCCTGGCTGGCACCTCATTGTTTCTTATGTTTTAAACCTTTTTATTTTAGCTTGATTAGATAGAAAGCATTAGGCTTTTGTGAAACGCTATCGAGTCCAATTCCTGGGACTACAACTAGTTCTTGATGTATTTGGGGGAAATCTAAAGAACGCTCCCGTAGTGGGGATTGAACCCGTGACCTCCCGATCGCTAGGCGGACGCCATATACATTACATTACTGCGACACAATGTTTCTTATGAATTACATCATATAACACTTCCCAAAACAAAATGTTCTAACATTTTCATTTAATGCCTTTAAAGAACGATAGATACATTACAAGAAAGGACTCCAATGCAATTGAGCGATTTTAGAATTAAAATAACACGACAGAGGCTCCGACATTATACCAGCATTTAAGTTTCATAACATGCGGTACAAAGTAAACACGATTATTTTACTGAATTATTATGGTTTTAAGACATGTTTGATATATTGTAAATGGATCTCAAGACGATAATTTGTATAACAACTCGTAAAAATGTGCGTTTATTGGTCATACCTATTCATAACTACCACAAAGGACGAAGCAAAGGCATCATTATTATGTCTTTTTACGTATTCAAAGAGCCATTTGGAAATAA
Organism: Dreissena polymorpha; assembly: GCF_020536995.1. Classification (NCBI taxonomy): domain Eukaryota; kingdom Metazoa; phylum Mollusca; class Bivalvia; order Myida; family Dreissenidae; genus Dreissena; species Dreissena polymorpha. Next base: position 57,626,115 of record NC_068367.1, read on the forward strand.
CATACATGTACCATGTGTTGCAGCTAAAGGATAGTTATTGAATAATACCTAGATTATATCGCCTTGACCTACATTATAGAAAAATGAATATAAACATATCTGTTAGGGCATTTAACAATAGACTAGCATGTGTATACTCATAAATATACTACAACACGTACCAAGTGGTCTTTGATAGCAGGAGAAGGAGCGTTCTCTATGGTTTTAATGCCAATATCATGTGTATCCAGATACGCATGTTTATATACACAACCCCAGCCTATTACTAAATAAAGACCACCTGTTCAACCGTCCTAACTTGGAACATCTCTTCGAACATCTCCCTCTTGCCAGAAAAATAAAACAAACATTGCAATACACTACTCTTTGTATATTTATCATTGTACGCCAGTCAGGCTGATTTCAAATGCTCGTTATTTGGAATATTTGTGTATAATAGTCAGTGAAAGTCAGTTATGCTGGTTTCAAATGCTCGTTATTTTGAAAATTCTTGTATAATAATCATTGTATGTTAGTCAGGCTGGTTTCAAATGCTCGCTATTTGTTCACATCTCTGTTGCGGCGTGTATCCGATTTTGGTTCAGGTTGATGTTGGCGTTGTGTGTCATGTGTTGTCTGTCTTTCAAACACGTTCGTGTAAATATTATATCAAAAAAAGCAAATGCAACTACTAACACCACTTGAACACAAGTTAACATCTGTAATTTACAACATATCAACAATGTTTAGTGTATTTATATCTTTTTTCATGATGGTACATGCACAAATCTAGCTTGCAATTAGGCCTGTGATTTTTTTATGGATGCAAGTTTTTACTTTTATTGACCTACTTTTCGATCACTTACCTGATCCATTTCCTCAGATCAAGTTGGATTCTTTTCTTCTACCAACTTGCGACGGTATATTTCCTTCTCTTATATGTTTCAATGTGTCCAATTTTCTACATTGTTGATTTTGTTTTATTTATTTGTATTTGACGTATCGTTTTACATTGCTCTATTTATACACAATCGTCAAATACTTCTCAACTGAACACAATATTAACATTCAATTGCTTATAAACAATTTGTATTTTAAATTGGTTAATTGATGATTTGGCGGTTTGTTGTAGAAAGAGGAATGCAACCATATCTTACGGAAACAGTACTTATTTCATTCGGGCCATGAACAATGCGAATTGACTAAATTATGGTGAGTACTTAGCTTGTTGGTTTCAGTTGTCATAGGTATATAGGTATATATATATATTTTTCGTACGTGTTACATATACAAATGTAGTATAATTTTCCTACTTAAATCTCTTCATCATTAAACGTGTCATCACAAACAGCGGTAGCATGCATTTATACATTACGTACTTAAAGGAAAATAATAACTGAGTTTGGACCATGAAAACTCGTCCTTTTTGGATCTGCGTGACCAATGTATCTATTACATCTAACAAGCAATTTTATTTGCTAGATTAATTATTATATGATATACTTTGGCTGAAGCATATTATTTCAAACACGAGAATATATATGTATATTTATCAGTGTAATTATTTGTTTGTAGAATGTGAATCGAAATACATATCTATGGGCGTAATGACCGAAGAATGAATAATACACTTTGAAACAATTCCACAACATAGCACGAGTTAAAAAAATCCAACACATTCTATAGTAGAATATTTTTTCGTGTATACGTTATATTGTATACTATATACGAAATCACTTCTCTTGTCAGTCGGTAGCCGTGGTCAGCAGTGAAGAGCAACGGAAGTACCTTCTGGAGCAAGAGGCACAATGTTACACAACACACTTTCTGCAAGAAAACAAAACTTACGGTACGTTTAATGTTCATCCTGTATTGTTATACATAATCGAAGTAAATTAAGTCACACGCTTAAAGACGGTCGGTAATAAAGTAATAAGGATTACTTCGTTGCTGCCGTCTCTGCGATTTTATCAAATTCAATTAATCATTTTATTGCCTTTCATTTTTTTCTATTTTCTTTTGGTATTTAAATGAACACTCCTCACTGTGAACATCATGTTGGCACACATTTTAAATTTGTATTAAATCAACGGATGATAGGCATGTTTGCAGAATAATGTGTGTTTTTATGTGTGTGTTTTTATTGTCTAGCACATTATCACTGCGTTTAATTTTGCATCTCGAAATGTGCAAGGCAAAACAGACCATTCTATTCACAATCGAAATAATGTAACGGGTTTAAAGATACGTTTTGAAAAGTGTGTACTTAAGCATAATAGCAAAATATCTTTTAAAATCGACAATATCATGATCAATTGATGCGCAGTTGTTTAGAAACTGCTCCATACATTGCTCAGTGATTTTTTTTAAAACAGATGAGTAAGAAATTCATTATTCCTCCGGTTTAAAATCGTAAAATTTGACATCTTCGTTTTATGGAAAGACAAATGCCTCGTAGTTTCCCAATGAACTTCAGACTTGTCAATAATAAATGATTCCAAAAATTTTGCTGTATGCGTGCTAGCTTGCAATCAAACGGTACATCTGTCACATAAAAGCTGCATTTGGATCTGAATTGGAAGTTGAAACAAAACTATAAGGACTTTTTATTTGAAGTACGAACACGACCATATCTTGCGATGGTCTGAGCTGTATTTTTTGGCTTTCGGCCGTACAACATATTTTTCCCACTATAGGAAACCAGGCAAAACGAGGAAAAAACTGATTTTAAACAATATGGAAATAATTCATCGTCTTTTTTGGAATGTGCTAAACCTTAATATATAGTTTATACTAGACATATGTATGCGTAATATTGGACGATGTTACAAGACAATGTTTCGCTGACCTTGTAAAGATTACGAGATGGTATGGCGTCATAATTGCACATCATATGCATCTATTAACCCATTTATGCCTAGCGTCTAGAAAAAAAGGCCTTGGCAAACAGCGTAGACCCAGATGAGACGCCGCATGATGCGGCGTCTCATCAGGGTCTGCGCTGTTTGCTTAAAGGAATTTCTGTAAGAAATATTCTAAATATAGAAATAAATAGAATAGACATCCCGAATTTTGGAAATAAACTGATCCAGTTTAGAAGGATGGGAGAGTCTACTAGGCATAAATGGGTTACATTAGAAAACATAAAATAAGGCTTCTCTCATCATATGCTTTCATAACGGAGCTTACTTTCCTGCAGATATTGTCTGGAATCATACATACAAATAGTACATAAAAGTAATGTAAGCGAAAACACCTTCCAGTGTATGATTTTAGGATCAGATACTTTTATGACGTTGTCGTGCGTCTATGTACGAATTACGCGATCATTACGGATGAGTTATATTCTTCCCAAATTATCACGCAATAGATAAGGTATTGGCGTGGCATTTCAATGATGACGTCAGGTAATACTTCATTCATACAGTGGCACTTCCAAACGTTTCTGGGAAAGCATAATGCTTCATCTTAAACAATTATTTTTTACCGTTCTCTGTTTATGTATTAAATTTCACGTCTATGTATATGTTAAGCTAAAATAAGACTTCTGTTGTATATAATTTTTATTTTTTTGCTAAAAAGTATCTAAATGTGTTTTATACCTAACTCTCGAATAATAGTTCATTTCATTATATGCTTGTCTGTGTTTTCTATTGGTGATGTGAAAAGCAATAATGTATTGCTCAAATGAAGTTACGTCGTCTTTTGACGGAATTAATTCATTTTACCAGAGGTTTGTTTCCAGCTTAAAACTTTAAAAATGTAAATCAAAATTGGGAAAAACATTTATTAAAATAGAAAATCATTTGTTGAAAAAAGCTTATCAATTTCTATTTGCTCTTGATCATTTAACGTTAATTTTTACACTCGGAGTGAATTATAAACGATGATCTACCGATTTCAAGAATACCCTCTATGAATACTGGACATTCACAAATTAGTTATGTTCTACCAATATATAATTTTATTTAAACTATGATTTCCCATGCTAAAACAATCATTTCACGTTAAGAATTTCTTTGCCGATTTTGTCCTTAAATAGAAATAATATTTTTAACTGACTGGGCTTGAAAATTGAACATTTCATGACTAATGTATATTAATCTTCTTTATTTTTGTTAACGCTTTAACATACCTCAAAAGCAAAGGTTCGATTAAATGATTGAAATTTGTTTAGTGGTGACAATTTCGTTTTAATTACGCGTCTAGTTTGCAGACTGTTTGCTTTGCTCTAACTTCAAAAACCATCCAAATTTAAAATATAAACATTTGCAATCGTTTTCAAAGGCGAGAATAGTAAGCGATCAAATATGTTTATTTATATCATTGCAAACTAACGTTGTATTAATTGAGCAATTATAATCGACATATTCAGCACGAGTGGTGGTTTAAGAATAAAACAGTCGTTAAGTTTATTAGATGGATTGCGGATAAAAAATCATGAAAAACATTATTGTAAAAAACGTCGCCTTCCTGCACAGAAACAAGAGCGATAGCTTTTGTATGATACTACCTGTGATAGAAGCCATGCATCACTCGCAAATTACCACGGGTGTTGATAATTGGGTGCATTAGGTATGTCTGGCATGACGCATCCTGGAGTCTCTTCACTGAACATGTTCAGGGGCGTAGCTGGGCTGATTTTCAGTGTACGCAAACGGCATGCATGTGGGTCCGGTGGCATGCTCCCCCGGAAATTTTTGTATCTCTACGAAGTCGTACGTGAATTCTAGAGAGGTTTCAGACAATATTAAAGTGCAAAATTTGCGTGATAAGCTCGGATATAATACCATTTATCTTCGATTTTAAAACATGTGATTTTCCTTTAAGATTTATATTCTAGAATTATGTCGGGGTATATCATTTAATGTATGTCTAAATAAAACCATGATATGGCATGTTATAAAATAGGACATAACACTTTTGGATAAAGTAACTAAATATTAATGTGAATTGTTAAAACACAAATAAAAGAGACATACTAAATCAAAATCTTCATATTTAAGATAGCAACTATGTTTATTATATTTACTCGATAACTCTAGTCACTTACATCTCGTCTTGTATTCTCTACCTATAGCAAAATACTTTTAAAAACAACACGTAAACTGTATACATTCTAATAAATGCAAGGTCTCCTGTATTACATGCATTACATTACACACGAAATAAAAGGGCCAAACGGCGCTGCTTTCGTCTGGCAAATACGTCAACGACCTCTTCCAGATCGATCTCTCGCTCTCGGTGTATATTCAACAGGGCAAGACCGGACATGCGCTCCGTTCCAACGGTTCTACGGAAGTATGTGTTCACCCGTCTTATTGTAGAAAAAGACCTCTCCGCTGTACCTGTCGATACTGGCACGCAGAGCAGAACGAGAAGACATCTTCGAACATTGGGGTATGAGTTTTCCGTTGCGGGGTTGAAGCGCCGACTCGAGGGTTTTGAATGGCTCAGGAGATGAAATCTGCCACTTCGCCTTCAACCTTCTACACTCCCCGGCAAATTTAACATCTTCAACCTCAAGGTCAGGCTGGAACTCGGTGAAAATCTCTTGAACAAGATCGTCTGTTAATTTGTTCACCTTTAATATAAAAAAACGTGTCGCGTCATTGAATCGGCATATACATACGGCATATTTCATAAAACTATAACAAAAGCGTTTGTATAATCTGAGCCCGAACATTAAATAGATTAATGTTTGTTTATCGCTGATTTACATATAATTAATGTGTATATAATCAAGGCTCGTGGTTCAGATTTTCTAAGCCTCGCAAAATAAACTTTGCTTTATTCGGCACCGACCTAGTATTCTGTATATATTGATACATATTCAAAAGATAAAAATTCTTGCCACCAACAAGATATGTATAAAGGCTTTGAATGTTTATATGTTTCGATGACTATTCAACGCAGTTTTTGAGGATAAAGCTCTGAATATGATTCTGTATACATAATTGCCCAGTCTTTAAATGAACGTTCATATATATAATCATGCATTCTATGAATAAGCGGATTCGGGCGGGGCGGACCCGGTGTACAAAAGGGTGAACTATCCACGCGTGGCCCATTTCAAATTTGTGCAAACAACATATATAGTAACGCGTTTCTGATGGTTTAAACCTTTGCCGGAACATAGCAATTATATTTGAAACTGTCATACCTCAGTATTTTACACAATTATGTTAATTTGGAAAATAGTTTTAATTTCATGAATTTGAATGCACAGAGGTCACGGTTTAACCTACCTAACAGGGAACATATAAACATGAACATGGCTCCAGTCAGCAGTTAACAAGTGTATTGTTTCTGTACTGGATGTTGGCTGGTCTGATTTTCCATCGAAAACATCTCTGTACGAGGGCGACATCAAATTAGCAGCCATTCTTTAAATCGCCCGCATCGTAAACAATCCATTCGGATACATAGTAGAAAACAACGATAAAGCGCCGTTGATACTAATGTTATGTATAGTAACCACCAAAGGAAACGTGACCTCGTAAATGGTAAATCATGCGTATTCTATGAAGTCGTAAAAAAACTATAAGAAAGTTAAAGGTTTTTCGATTATAAAACACATCTCTCGCATAGAAAATATGCCCAACCCGGGTTAGGCATCATATTTTTATTGCATTTTGCGATCACTATAATTTTGTATATTTTCAAAACAGCGTACGCACGTGCGTATTTGCGAAAGTCCAGCTACGCCCCTGATGTTTTACATAATTATGCTCGTTACTTTTACTTTAACATTATGCCCACTTAAATATGTTTAACATGTTTTCAAGCGTACTAGGTTTGCTCAATATCAGACCCAATATTACATTAATTAAGAGGCATTTAAGAGTATAGATTTTTCGCTGTTTATATATCAATTCAGCTCATATATTAACTCGTTGAGGCGTATATCCGACTGGTCAAATATACACGCTCTTTAATGCCAATAAGCTGTTCACTGGCTAATTCAAATCAGTAAAGCATACGTTTATACATCCCTATGCCACTTGGTGCTGAAGGCAGCATAAGTCATTATAATCTTTTTTTGTCAGTCAATCTGTCCGTTCGTCCACCGAGTACCTTAACCGTTTTGTCTTAAACAAATACTCATTGCTTCAACTGCACCTATCGTTGAAAAAAAAAACGTTAAAATTACAGAAGTGGATTCGCTTGGTTTTGTAACATGAAGTATATGCTCTTTTGTTATAGTAACAATGTTTAAGGGAGAAATAACACAGGAATCCACGAGAAAATTAAATCACGATACAATATTAGCAAAAAATTCTTTGAGGGTATATTGCATAGCAACAAAAGCGACAGAAAATATTTTTTAGCTGTGTTTGAATGTCTCAAATCTAAGCTAACACGGACAGTACCATGCATCTATTTACTGTTTGAACTGAAACACCTGAGTCGTTGAGAAATATGAAGCTGTTCCGAAACGAACATATTTATATTCACGATTTTTTGTTGAAATGGTAGACTATTATTATTCGTTAACTGTCGCACAAACGGGTAACAAAATTCATTTGAAATACAATCAATTAAAGTAAGTTAAATCTTGAATAACCGTTTTCTTAAACATGGCTGGCAAGCAAAATTTTGATTTTTAAAATTTCAGTTTATAATTTGTAAGCCAAAAAATACAAATGAATTACTATTTCAGTTTATAATTTATAAGCCAACAAAAACAAATCTAATACATTTCCTCAAAGAACTGTCACATGGAAGTGCAATGTTTAAGTAAGACTCCGCTGCAAATATTTCGCCCTGGTTTTCTCTATTGTATGAAAATTACTGCAGAATTAAGAAATACATGACAAACTATTCAATAGGCTCTTGGTTTTTGACAGTTGAACTGCTAATTTGGTCAGACAAACTCTTGATAAATGACACGATAAACGAATCTATCGAAGAGAATATACAAAGTGAAGCAAAGCAGATCTGATATTAATCACTATTTGAACGAGTTAATTACCTGCAAATTGCACAAGGCATGCCTTAACTATTTAGCGTATGTCATTGAAGGTAGCGAAACAGGTCTGAAATGTTTAATACGGTTAATATGATGTTTATGTTTCGAATATAAGACACGCTTGTCGATAGAGGCAGCGTGCTCAAAAGGACCACACGTAGTCGAGATGATATTGATGGTAACATGTAAACGGTGCCTTCTTGTAACTTCAGATTATCAGAAGACCACGTGATATGAATTTGATTTGTTGAAATTAATCTTAATGTGAACGTTTGCTGAATATGATTGTAATGCGTGTAGAAAGAAAACGAAAAAAAAAGATAACTTGATATTCGTTGTCTTTATTAGAGGCTGTTTTTGAAAACGTTAAATGGCATAGGGACTAAGTTTGTAATAAAACAAAATCAGATAAAAGGGAAAAAGAGAACAGGGTAATGCAGATATATCATAAAGTTGAATATGTTTCAATTTTTATTATTTGTAAATCTAACTTAATTGTTTAAAACATCAACTTATACAAAGGTTAAACTTTTCTCAAAAAGAAAGATTCACTAAAACATCCAAGTTGATAAATATGGGTACATGTATTACAACACATACATGTTTTATATATTCAAATGTTGTACTGTTTTTCGTTTCATGTGTGTGTGTTTTTCTAACGTGCATGGTTACGTTGAGTCATATTGAATGGCATGATCTAACAACATTTTGTAGACTTACAGGTTTAGTATTGATATCACAGCTTTGAAAGCTATCGCCTTGTGCAATTGAAATTCTTTATAAACGGACGCCTTATTATAAAAATGATATATCGGCGTATTTTTACTTGCTAGATAGGCCATTTTCCTATACCCAATTGTGTGGATATATTATATTTCTTTTTTTCTTTTTTTCAGGGGACACACAATGCCCACCTACATGGGACGGTGTTCTATGTTGGCCCGCCCTGGACAATGGCTCGACGGCCCGTTTGCCGTGTCCCAGTTACGTGAATGGTTTCAATTTGGCAGGTATGAAGAATTTACCAGGCCGGAACTCTTACGTTGGAGTAGGGCGACCATAACCCCATAGACATTTACATTAATAATGACAGTGACTGCGGGTCAATAAATACATATAGAGCATTAAAAAAATATTACAATACCATAAAAAACAGCTTACTGTAGTGAAAATGAATCGAATCGAGGTAAGCCTATTTTGTTTAACTTTCTTTAAAATATCACTGGTAGTCGGGCCATCTATTTGCATATGCAGACGCTTGGTCTGTACAGTTAATAAATCGCATTTATAACGTACTTGTTATATCTGTTTCATATGATGTTTGACATTATGAACACGATATTTGCAAGGTAATAGAGAACATGCTTTTTGATGCATATACATGAAATATAATTGTTAATAACTGTTCGAACATTGTTTAGTTGTCTCCTGATTGTGCATTAATACTCCATCTATTCATCTATTATTATTGTTTGCTGTGAGCGACATAGTTACAAAGGCTACAAAATGGCACTTACATGATATGGTAAAATGTTGTGAATGTAAAACAAAAACTAAGTCTCGGATGAATTCGAGTATTATAATATAAAGAAATACGACTTCGACGTCAAATGATAGTTGACGCATATATTGTAAATTTAGCTTCAGCGTATAAAACCTGCACGAGCAATGGCACATGGTATGTGAGGCCCGATCTGAACGAGACCTGGACCAACCTGACGTTGTGCATGTCGGAGAAGAACGAGAACCAGTACGAGCAAGTGCCCGCAATCATCGCGGTAAGTAATAGGGTATGGATTGTATTGAATAGCGGAGGTGTTGTAGTGGGTTCGATCCTATGTTTTTATCTTTTTAATTGATTATATTATCATGCTTTCATGCAAAGCGCTATGGATCAGACATATGTTGCCAGTACCAAATAATGTTTTTGTTTACATATGACGGTTGTGATCAGTACAATCAAAAGATAATGCCATGTTAAAGGGGCCTTTTCACAGATTTTGGCATTTTTTAACTTATTCATTAAATGCTTTATATTGATAAATGTAAACATTGGATCGTAAAAGCTCCAGTAAAAAATCAAGAACAAAATTAAAAAAAGGAAAAGAACATTGCCCGGAGCAGGTTTCGAACCAGTGACCCCTGGAATCCTGCCAGAGTCCTGAAGTAAAAACGCTTTAACCTACTGAGCTATTCCGCCGAGTACACGTACAAGACGTATTTTACACCTTATATAAGCAATCTTTGTAGTTATACAAAATTTAACGACAAAAACAGAACTCTCCAAATTATTCAATCGTTTCGCGTTGCAACGCTTTATAATTTTTAGGTTTTATAATCGTCAAAAGATGCATATAATGGCTATATTAGAGCATGGTAAATGTTCAGTATTACTGTTTCCTCACAAATATCATAACTAAAACGAAAATTTGCGAATCTGAAACAACTTTTTTCAATTTTGTCAATTTACTAAAGCGTGAAAAGATCCCTTTAAAGCTAATAAAAACAATTCTGAGATCAATTAAACGTGGATGTCATTTTGTATGGTTCTTTATACCGTAATGTTTTTGTGTCCTTTGTTTATATATACGGATTTGTCTATGTGTAACCCTTCCAGCAAACGGAAGTATTTCCTCACTTATATTGCATCGGTTTAAGACATGACAATTTAATTAAAAGCACTATTGTAATGATACAATTATTGGCAGTACATTGACACTTCAAAGAATGGATATTCCAAACTAACAGAAATCATAAGGAAATCATGATTTTTAATTAACATCCATACAAATTATTATTTCCAATTCCAGGAGCACATGCCTCGCATACGTCTGATGTACAACATAGGGTATGGAATATCGCTGGCATCTCTCATTCTCGCCGTTACAATCGTGATCTATTTTCAGTGAGTAATTCTGAATAAAAAACATTATTTTGTGTGTGTGTTGCATTCAATTCCTCACATGTATGTCCATAATGTTACCTTACTGCACTTGCCTGCTATAACAAACCAAAGACGATTGATTATACTGTTCTGAAAACCAATGGAGTGAATGAAATCATTATTGCAATTTCAGTGAATAAGATAACATAGCTGACATTATTGCTGCTCAACAAGTCATAGCCAACAACAAGATTAGCAAATGTGTGTGTGTGTGCGTGTGTATGTATGTGTTGGTGTCTTCAATTGCATTTATGTTGTTTCACATTCAGATTGTGTTTATTACCAAGCTAATATAGATTTATATAAACATATTTAGCAGTTCCAGAAATCATATGGATCAAATGTCTTATTAAAGTACCTATAATTCTTAATTTACATTAACTGTTCCTATGTTATCCGCTAGGTTTATCAGTCGCCCCGTTACACCATCCACATCAATCGCAGCAATCATATTTGTCGCCTTCAATCAACGTGCAATATTACAATCATGCAATTACAAAAATGCCAATTTTATGCCATGAAACTATACTTATAAATTAATTGAACATTTACACTTAGGCACTGTGTGCAATAATCTCCTTTACTATTATTACTTGCACTGCGATATTTTATATTGACAATTGTTTTTGTGTTTATTGCGCCGTTGTACGCATGCAGCACCATCCACGCCAATCTGTACCCTTCCCTCAGGAGTAATCCTGGACGATAATACTTAGTCTCATTTAATATAACAAAAACAGAACATATACTGTAGTTTCTTTCCCTTTTCGCTTGTACACATCGCAATTGTTACCGCTACACAGTAAGATCAAGCTGCATGTATTTTAGGCACCATTCAAATCATCTCTTATAGCAATTCCAATATAAATAAATGTACACTATTTTGCTCCTGGCGTACCATAATATTATCTCATTTTCTCCTTAAATCAGAGTATTTTAAAAAGCTCATAACCCCTCAAAATCTACGAATATTAATTATCAAAAAATAAAGTTAACACATACACAACCAATGTTCCTTGAATAGCCAAAATTTTAACGCGAAATGTGTTCTGGTAACATAGATTCAACAAGATTCAAAATGCTCTTTTATTGCGGGACAGTATATTCAACACATGTTCATGTACCAAGTTAGTGTTCGTGTGTCGTATGAATATATATCGTTGCGGGAAAGTATAATGGGATAAATTGTGCCACAAAAATATAAAAACGAGCCTTTTGTATCTCGTTAAATCTATGTTACCATACCACATCTAGCGTTGCAATTTTGGCTATTGCTATACGGAACACTGATTTTTATGGGTTTACTTTATTTAACGACATATTTACGAACTATTTGTTGATTTTGAGTATTTATGTTACTTTAAACGTTTATTTTTATGCAAATTATTATATATCCGAGTTTCTTCTCCAGACGTCTCCATTGTCCCCGCAACACCATCCACATCAACCTATTCGTCTCGTTTACGCTGCGCGCTCTCGTCAAGGAGAATGCGCTCGTCAATGGCGTCGGCTTCAGCTTTGACGTGACTCAGACTCATGACGGCCAGACTGTGTTTTTGGAAGACAGTAGTGTAAGTAACCATAAACATTTAATTTAGTACGATCTTGCGTTTTTGGAAGACAGTAGTGTAAGTAACCATGAACAGTTTTTTCCATTTAGTATTAATATACCTCACTTTTATTCACAATGCTAAACTCCCATAGGCCATCGTGGCATAGAAATACTGTCAGACCCAGCGGGAACAAATTTACTGTCCAAACAATACTGTCGCCCGCTACCTTGGCAATCACGTGCCACCAGCGGGACAAAATTTGTTGTCCAAAAAATACTCTCGCCCGCTACCTTAGCAATCACGTGCGGAATGGTAAAAAAAATATACTGTCCCATTCGCACATGCTCAGTACGCAGTTTTGCATTTCCGTTGTTTTTGTATAATTAAAATATCGATTACAGCTGAACGTGTGCTGTAGAATAGATAAATGCCATTATTCAAGCTTTGCAAAAAAAAAATCAATTAATAATAAACGACACGCTTACCTCAATGGCAACTTTTATCCAATGCGTATAACAATAAAGTTACAACGATATACACTTCCCGTGTCTGTTCTAAAGGTGTTTTGCATGACAAACACACAATCCGAAATACGTTTTGGATTCGTTCGATGCCTTAAACAAACATTTTACGCCCGGGTTTTACTGTCCACCACGTCCATATTGTTGTCCCAAAATGTTTCGTCACCGAAATGACGTCACACGAGTACGTCATAAATTGCGTAATCAAGTGATGAAAACAAAATACGGAAAGCTGGTTCGGTTATATATTGTAAAATTAATAATTGACGACTTAGAAAATTGATGGGATTAATCGATTACTAGGTCGGTTCCGAATAAAGCGAAGTTCATTTTGCTCGGCTCGAAAATCTGAACCACTCAACATATTAGTGGTTGTTCATTTTCTGAAATTAAATACAATTATTGAATATTAAAATTGTTCACGGTTCATATTAATTGTTCATGTTTGAATAGTTTGTTCGGTATAATAAAATACATATTACATGTCTAACAGGGTGACAGTAAATTTGCCAATTTTCGGAAAAATACTGTCAACCGACATTTACTGTCACCCTGTCAGACATGTAATATTTATATACTGTCTTGGTTTTTTGGAAGACAGTAGTGTAAGTAACCATGAAAATGTAATTCTTTTTAGCTATGTCTTTTGTTTTCGGAAGACAGCAGTGAACGTAACAATTGACATTTTATTCCATTTGGTTCTGTTTAATGTGTTTGAAAGCCAGCAGTGTACGTAACCATGAATATGTCATCCCATTGATCCTCTAGTTATTTTTTTATTGATTGTTTCACTGTCTTAGTTTAATGTTGTCTCTTAATGTAGTATTTCAACCTAGACAACATCAATAAACTGTATTTACACACTTGCCGACAGAGACCAAAATATGTAAATATGAAATGAATCTAATATTTTAATATTATTGCAACTAAAATGTTGCTGTGTGAATGTTAGTCAAAACTAAACGTTTGCCTATGACCACAATTTAAGTCATGAATGATGGTTCTGTAGTTGATGAAAAGCAATTTACAATTATTTGTATTTTCATGTTACGAAAATGTTTATAAAATACTGATTTTCGTGTACTTTTAAAGCCTATTTGCTTGCATTTGTAAAAGCCTTATACATGTGTTTGTTTGTTCGTTTTTTGTATGTCTGTTATAAATAGATTATTGCACACGAACTAATTTAAACTAATGACCTTGTTGTTTTTATTCTACATTATATTTTAAATGAGTGCTTTTGCTTTTAGTCTACATACACGTTTTAGTTTTTTTAATTGAAAGTTATACAAAATACTGGTTTCTACAATATTATGTGTTGCATTCTAAACTATTTGATTGGTTTTGTTTCTGTCATGTTTTCATTGTAAATATCGGTAAATACACGCCCTACAATTTTGATTAAATCCTTACTTTTTATTTTCCTGAACGACTTTGTTTAATTATTTGCTCCTATTTAAGAATAAGGTGACTATGGTCCGCTTCAACAAATTCCAGACGATTATTGTGTGAGTCTTTCAACAAATAATTAGGTAGTAACTATTTTTATCGTGCACACATTATTTACCAGCCTGCCTACCAGTCCTTTCATATAAAGTGCTGACAACTAAAATTTGTTATGAGAAAGTTGATGTTGTTATGTTTAGCTAGAATGCACGTTGAATATGTTAATAATGTGTTATATTTATCAAATCATGTGTACAAAATAACTGATACAAACACAACATGAATTCTGATCGACCGAAAATAAACACCAGATGGTCATGCAAGAATTTCTTCCAAGCATTATAATACGTACACTCGTTACAACAAATATAATTTCACCCAAAAAACGTATTTTCGACATGAAAAATAATCTTTTAATAAAACCTAGAAATATAAGCACACGTGTTTTAATATTTTCGGGTTATTTAATATTAATATATAATTTATAAGGTCATAAGAATAAAAACAATTCTATGTGAGGGCATGACCATAAATCGCATTAATAATTCAGTTTTTAAAAATGCGACGCTTATCAGTAATATGTACATGTATATAAACATATATGTATTATATTTAAGGTAATTGTAATTTGTAATCACATTAGTAAGTTTTAGAAATATTTGATCAGTATACTTTAATTTGTATATGACCTTTGATTAAAAACCATTATTCTATCTTTAACAACAGTGATACACGTGTACAGTGGTGACTATATCATTTCAGCATTGGCAATGCAAGACATTTTTCTCCCTCTTTAACTACATCTTGTGCGCCAACTACATGTGGATTTTCACGGAAGGATTTACCTTCACATGCTTATTACGGTCGCCATGTTTTCGGAGAAATCTGGGGTGAAGAAACTTGTTATCTTCGGTAGGGGTATGTTAAGTTCATATATAATGCATAGTTTTGCAAAGTTAAAGCTTTCTATTTCAGGAGTATGCACGTATCTATTGCGTTTTTATACGAACATATGAAGTTTGGTACTAATTATGACATTCATTTGCTTATTCATGTTCAGGAGAAATTTATTTTTAAGAACTTCCTGCTAATGAGATACTCCACGTCCTCCTTCTCGTCCGCTCTTGTCCTCCTCTTTGTCGTCCTCGTCCTCGTCCTCGTCCTTCTACTACTACTACTACTACTACTACTACTACTACTACTACTACTACTACTACTACTACTACTACTACTACTACTACTACTACTACTACTTCTACTACTACTACTACTACTACTACTACTACTACTACTACTACTACTATACTACTACTACTACTACTACTACTACTACTACTACTACTACTACTACTACTACTACTACTACAACTACTACTACTACTACTACTACTACTACTACTACTACTACTACTACTACTACTACTACTACTACTACTACTACTACTACTACTACTACTACTACTACTACTACAACTACTAGTTATACTACTACTACTGCTGCTACTACTACTACTACTACTACTACTACTACTACTACTACTACTACTACTACTACTACTACTACTACTACTACTACTACTACTACTACTACTACTACTACTACTACTACTACTACTACTACTACTACTACTACTACTACTACTACTACTACTACTACTACTACTACTACTACTACTACTACTACTACTACTACTACTACTACTACTACTACTACTACTACTACTACTACTACTACAACTACTACTACAACTACTAGTTACTACTACTACTACTACTACTACTGCTGCTGCTACTACTACTACTACTACTACTACTACTACTACTACTACTACTACTACTACTACTACTACTACTACTACTACTACTACTACTACTACTACTACTACTACTACTATACTACTACTACTACTACTACTACAACTACTACTACTTCTACTACTACTACTACAACTATACTCTGTCAATAAGAAGTCAGATTATGTTAATAAAGATCGTATTAATTTTGTTCGGACGTATAGCTAATAATTATATCATAATGGATTGCAACAATAAAGACTAAAGTTAATGAGCGTTCACTATAATTGTCATAATGATATTGACTAAGTGCTGTTCTTACCTGATTTATATTGTATAGCGCTAGTATTGTAGCTGCATTATTCTTGCAAGTTAATAGTATAGCGTTTTCATAGTTAATGCTATTCCGATGAAAATTTATAATGAATCAAAAGGATTTGTTGACATAACAACGGAATTTTTTGTTGAACGGTTTGTACGAATGGTTTTCTGAAAGCGTAATTGTAAACAAAAAAGCGAACTTATGCTATGTAAATTCATTTTTATAATCTCGAGCGTATTGTTGTCAATTAATATGTAATTGTAGTATGGAATCTACATCAAAGCTTCGTGAAAACATTTTGTATTTTTATTTGTTGCATGATCTTTTGTTTCATGATCAGGCGCACCGGCGTTGTTTGTGGTGCCGTGGGTCATTGTTCGGGCTTTGTTGGAGAATGTGCTGTAAGTAACCGATTTAACCCTTTGCATGCTGGGAAATTTGTCGTCTGCTAAAATATCGTTTGCTGAATTTCTTAAAAATGCATTTTCTTCTATTTTTTGAAAGAATACTATCAGAATAGCAAACAGTGTGGATCCTGATGAGACGCCGAGTTCTGTGGCGTCTCATCTGGATCCAAACTGTTTGCAAAGGCCTTCAAAATTCGGTTCCAGCACTGAAAGAGTTAAAGGGTCAGTTTTACATGTTCGGGCTGGGAACAAAAATCTCTATTCGCTAAAAACACTGATGTGTTGAATCTATTTGATTTTAGTAATGCTATTGAGTTAGCAAGAAATGATTATGTTGAGTCAATGTAACAGGTACGGATTATTTCTAGAACATAAAACATATTTATATTTATATAATCACGAATCTTTTTGGATGAACATTCATTATTTAAAAGAAGTATGCAACATAACAAACTAGTTTTAGAACATGTATCGCTACCCCAAACTCCCAAAGTTTGAAACTTTGTTCAAAAATCACTAAACATTATTCGAAAATAAGTTTTGAGTAAATGAGTAAATCTGTTGCTTTTAATGTGTAAGCTCAGTGCAAAAAAGAGTTAACTTATTTCAGTAAATGATTAAACTTAGTCAGACACTAGCAAACAATTAGAAAGTCGAATTCGGAAAAGAATAAAAGTAAACCATAGTTCAAACTTTAATTCAAGCATGTGTATAAAGATGTGTTCTTGATATTATCAGCTGTTGGAACACACACCCGACCAATGGTTATTTCTGGTTGATACGGGGCCCGATTGTCGCTGCCATGGGGGTAATCACAAACTCCGTTCTCGCAGCTAAAGCCGCTAGAGTGTTTAAAAAAACAAACTTTTTTACGGCGTTAAGGAATTTGTTTCTCTGCTTGTTGCTTTGTTTTATCAATCAGTTTTGATTGCCCACCATTAAATGATAGCATCAACGAAATATATTTGTATTCGCAAACTGAATGTGTTGAACTTCATCTTCAGTCCTATGGTTAATGTGTTATTTTTATATTTACGTATTTATGTTTTCATTTCTAACAATAATTTGTTAAGGTTTAATACATCTCGAATCTATTTACGTTTATACGAATACTCAAGGGTGTGCTCCGTAAATACGTGTAAAATAATATCGATTGTTTAATTACTCACTGAGTTGAATACTTGATTGTTTCAGATAAACTTCATCATATTCTTGAATATCATTCGTGTTTTGTTCACGAAGCTTACAGCCTTCAATGCACCTGACACTAACAGATACAGATACAGGTATATGGAAAATGTATACAGTAATGATTATTAAAATCATTAATAAAATTGATGTATTGTAAATACTATACAATGTTTCTGAAATCTACATAATCATGCGGAGTACGATCTTTACATTTGATATTATATTTTTGAACTGACTTTGAATATCATTAGTTTTGTCCTGGCATCAGACGTAAATCTTTGTAATAAACCTCAATTAGTAAACTTATTTTCCATTCTAGCTTTATTTCTTCAGTGGCGAGAAACAACTGTTTGAATGACTTCATTTTTTTTTATTGAATTGACGTCATTTTATCAGTTTTGATCTTGCAAAATCGGTCATTTTCTTTACTTAATTAGGCCTCTTTTCTCTTTTTGAAAAATAAAAGAATACAAGGTTTCAAGTTTCGAATACAGAATAGTCAATTGCTCAGCACGAACACTAGACATTACTCGTGAATCAGTTTTTTCTATCGTGGTTTTGGTAAGACCACTTTTTACAAAGTCCGCCATACTTTTCTGGTTTATTTTTCTTGTTCCGTCTTCGATTTTTTGCTACTTTTTTGATTGGCTTGTTTTGTTTATTTGAGTTGGAAGTTTTGAAAACGGGTAAATCAATGAGGCTAGTATCGGCTGTGTTGCTTTCACTTGCAGTGGACGAGTGTTGTCTTTTGCTCATTATTTATAATGCAGTTATAAAGTGTTTACAGTTTTTCCCGTGGCCGTGCAATTGTTCAAGGGTTTATTTCTGATCGTCGCGACATTCAATTAGAAAAACTGATCATGCGTGACGAATTCACTGCACATAACGGGTATTAAGCTGACAGGATTAAACTTGTTTGTCTGCTATAGATAAGTTTGTGATTTCTATATAAATCTTTATACGAGTTTGAAAACTAAGGTACCCCACCTGCTCAGAAATAAAGCGGGGGGGGGGGGAATTGTAAAGCTAAAACTATCATTTAAAGTACGTTTAAACAAATCTTCGTTACTTGTCTTTTCTGCAATAGTCCGTATTAATATAATCCATCCATGTTTACATTTAACCGGAAACGTGAATCAGGTTTTCCAAGCTTCGCTAAATAATCGTTTCTGTATTGAACACTTACCTTGTATTCTATATTTAGCTTAGATAGTATGACACAGCATTTCGACATGCACTGTACCAACACAATCGGTAGGATAATGAAAATCGTATCAACAAATACTCGATCCACATAGATCAAATATAGAAAAAATGAAACTCCGTAAATAGTATCAGGAAAGCAATTCTTGTCACCATTCGATAGTTTTTTCTTAAAGGACACACACATAACAAAACATCACTTTGAGAAAGTTAATTCACAAATTTGTTGCAAGGAGACATCGGACGTGCCACATAAACGATGTTCATTATTAAGACAATTCATAACCACTTTGAATGATTCCATATATCTGTGTTGTAGCGACGGACTCTGGTAATTATACTAGGTTGCATGCAAGGATCAATCTTGTGTATGCCAGGATAGGATACCATAAGTCTCTATCAGAAAATTATGTTTAGTAAATACCCATAGTGCTAGAATGCTGGAGATTGGATTTGATAGCGTGTTAGCATACAATACACAATGCACGTTACGGATGCATAGCAAATTACAGTGTACTCATGCATTTTAATTCTAATATCATATAGGTATATGTATTTATAATATGTTATATTTTCCAAAGGTTCTATTATATATTTTATATTATCATAAACAACGCATTTGCCATATGTTACATCTGTAAGTCTCTAACAAATATCCATAATTGTTTAAAAGTAATCACAACATTAACCCAATATTAGTTAAAGATTTACATTGGATTTTAGTCATGATTCAAATATAACCAGAAAACATTTTCCCGTTTTTTTAAAGCGATGTTTCTTCTGTTTATGTATTCTTATACTATAAACATAACGTAGTTTGAATAAGGATTCGTAAATGCAAGTTTTCTACATACTATATTTAAAATTGAACTTGTAACCTGTATTAAAGCAAAACTTATTGAAAAAACAACAACAACACTATTGTAATAAATAACTGATTTTCGCTACTTAAATAGCAAATTGCTTGATTCAAATGTTTAAATGTACACACAGGAAGTTAGCAAAATCGACTCTGGTCCTTATTCCCTTGTTCGGCGTCCACTACATCGTGTTTATTGGTCTCCCTGACAACGTTGACGAAACAACGGAACTTGTCAAACTTTACTACGAGATGTTCTTCAATTCCTTCCAGGTAACCGCCTCATATCTTTTGAAAGCATGAAGGTCGTCACTTACACTAAGAAACGCATCTAGTTTTTAGTAGACAGTATGATATAGAATACGTTCGAAAAAGAGCTGTTGTCCTTTTGATTCGTATATCGTTTAACACAAAATAATCTATGATTTTTTTCAGCATGCATGTTGATGTACATATTTTTTGTATTCTAAAGCATTTTAAAATCATTATCATCTTCCATGTCTTTTAATTTCAGGGATTTCTTGTCAGCTTACTGTTTTGCTTTTTGAATGGCGAGGTAAGAAACACACACATTATTTTTACAAACGTCTGTATGAAATAGTTGGATCTTAGTAATCATTTTAAGCCACGGAATTAAACAAATTTAAGATCCCCATGAGCTGAATGAATCACTTCAAACGCATACCTATGCTGAATACTTTATCGTCAAATCTTTGTTCACAGGTCCAATCAGAAATACGAAAAAAGTGGTATCGTTTCGCACTGAGACGAGGTGGCAGTTCGTTCAAAAGAAGCGCCCGTGATACAATGACTTCCTTTATATCACATCACCGAGCGTCGTCTGCGAGCTCTGACGCGCGAGATATACCGAACGGAAAATCGACAATACACAAGCCGGCACCAAAACGCCTATCAAACAATGGCCTGAACGGTCATGCTTTCCAGGCGGGGAACGGTGATAATGAAAGTAACTCTATGGTCAAAATGACTTCAAAAGATACCAATATTAAAGACACTGCGTAAGAAGAACGTGATCCGATATTAAACGACACTATATCTGATGATGATATTGATATTATGTCTGAAGACCTTGTGTAAAGATAACAGAAATGGTTGACAATAATGTGGATCCAACAATTATCGTCGTTTATACGAAGATAGAATATACTCTTTATGTTTTTAATTGTGGTTTGATTTTATAAAAAAGGGATCTATGTGGAAAACATGGAATGCAATGTGCATTATTTTGAAGATGTAGACCATATAGCCTGTGATTTCGTATCACCGCATGGTATACAAGAAACTGTACATTTCAACATAAGCCAGTGTTGACTTAAATACCTGAAATTGTGAACAAAACTTTAAATTGACTGGGTGAGTGTAACCACATGTGCAAATTTATCTGTCGCGAGATATATGTTGGAAAAGAGTAGCTGTGATATTTGCATAAACAGTTTAAAAAGTTGTATTTGTTCGACAGGAAATATCTTTATTTAAGTACATGGCCACCATTTGAAACATACTATATACGTAGTAAATTGGTGCAAATCGTACTTGTCGTAGACAAATTGTGTGATAAATTACTCATTATTACTCATGATATCTAGCACAATGCAGTAAACTGTTGTGAAAGGCAACTTACAAAGATAATGTTTATTTATCTGATACCGGTTGTTAAGATAAAGATAATCCATCATTTGTGACGTAGATAAATATGAACTCCAATGATTTAGAGAAATATATAAAAGAAGCGGTAAGGTAATATAAATTTTTACTAATGTTTTACTAATGTATGAACAACTCTGTTAAATAGCGATGTATAACCAGTACACACGCTTTACCATATTGGAAATAGTCCAAGACCTTTAGTATGATTGAATGTCACGAAATATAAGTCTTCACATCACGCATGATTCTATATGATATAGACCACAAATAACAGGAAAGTGCCTGAAGATCCTGGCTTAATGCCGAACAGAAATACATACACACGCACACCTATATGCGTTTGAGGCATAAGATTGTATTGTCACTTGTTTTCAAAACGAATACGAAGGCATTTGCAAGTGAAACGTGTATGAATTAAAAGTATTTACATATTGTAGATATCATGACTTTCTGGACCCTACATACCAGTGTTGTATGATATATTATTTGTTGTTAGAAAAAGTTTTTGTTAAGTACTGATTTATATTTTAATTATTGTACGTATTTATTTATTTACAGACATATATGTAGTAAAAATTATAAACTTCAATATTGACTATTTTCGAATATTTTATATTGATTCGGCTTATGCATCGAAAGGAATTTAAAAGATATTAACCATCCAATTTTGAATATTGCTTTCCGTTATCAATTCGTCTTATGTTGCAAAAATAATATTCATGATGGGAAAGGGTGAACGATGATAGCTAAAAACAAAAGTCATTAGACATTTTCTTAAATTTGAATTTAATCTCTCTTGTGCGTTATTTACAGCCTCAACAATTGGCTCTTTATATTCCGACATTGTTTGGTCCACAACAAATATTTGCGTCTGTTCATCGCGCCTTCGAATTACCTTGAAGTCGCCATCTTCTTGCTGTCTGCAATGATACACGGCGGCAAAACAGTCGGATATTCTTACTGCCTCATCATTCGATCCGACGCCTTGACTAAGATGACAAATCAATAGCTCGAACACTTAACTAGTATTTATAAAAACATTTGAAATAATTGGATCAGATGCTTCCGTTCGCAAGTTTGCTGTTATAGTAGCCTAGTGATCATTTTTGTTTGTTACTCAACGATCGTTAAATGGTTCATTAAACATGTAACTATTACATTCTAATGTCATCATAGACATATCTAAGTTTATGAAGAAGAAATGATTGAACCATTTCTGCCAAGTAAGCGTTATTTTAGGCACAATTACTTCATTAATGTCATTGAATGCTTAGTCGCAATTGTGTACATATTGTCGAGCAAACAGTCCCATTTGCTTGCGCTGTGTCCGTAATACCAGACCGTATTATTCGTGGAGTTGTTTGCCCATTGTTTTATAGTGATCACCCAAAGGTTTCCATACATGTTTAACACGCGCTTCAAAGAGTCGTTTATTTTAGAAGTGCAACAAGCAAATGACTTGCACCTAAGAATTAAGTTACCTTAATAAATTATATGATCTTCGCAGGGGAAATATCAAACAGAAGCGGCACACAGACTGCTATCATTCAATCGACCGGTTTAAATCGCAGATCGCAGAGATTGTTATTTTTTTAGCAGCAGTCCATTTTTGACAAATGGATCTGTGGTAACAGTGATCGGTAACTAGCATGAAATTAAGACAGCGGCATATTTTAAAGAGTGACTCTCGTGCAATTGATGAAATGTTGCTTTTGCCCGGGTCCCATCTATGTTACATATTAACTCGTCCAGTTGTCTGTACATTTAGAGCATTATAATTCAAACAATTCTTACAAAATGACATTTTCTATTATCAAGATATGCAGAATAGACGAACTTATCCTTGGCGACCTGAACGAATTCCTTGGGCGCTTTATCTTTAGATTTTCCATGCAGTTTATTGGAAAATTGAGCGTTCGATGATGGAGATGTACTGATGTTGTTCATCCGAATGATGGAGATGTAAATTCCTATGAAAAAAAGTTGAACAGTCGCTATGAATACTAGATAACTGAATTTTATCAGCATACTCACAGTTTATGTGAACCTAACACTTGTTAACTGTCTTACTACTTTTGGAAATGAATACGTGTTTGACACTTTAAAAACAAAAAATTATACATATCTGTAAAAAAATGTTTTAGTAAACGGAACCGTACAAAAATAAAAAATGGAGAGAAACTGCACGTTTTCTTATAATAATGCATAAATTTTTGAATCCCCGTTTTGCAACAGACATTTATGAACAATACAACTCTTGTAAAGATTTATAATCGTATCGAGTGAGTAAACATGTGATTGTTTTAAAGCAAAAAAAAGACAGAAAAGTCAATGTGTGTCACTTTTGTGTGAATATTTCCCTGCAGTTCTTCATCCACGTCCACGGTTTAAAGGAGCCTTTTCACAGATTGAGGCATGCATTGAAGTGTGCCATTAAATGTTTTATATCAATAAATGTAAACATTGGATCTAAAAGGCTCAATAACAAAATCAAAAATACAAGAATACAATTTAAAAAAGAAAAAAACAGTTACCCTCAGCACAGCTCGAACCACAGTCACTGGAGTCCTGGAGTAAAGTCTACCACTTAGACCACTCGGCAATCCGTGCTCATACTGTAAACGAGGTATTTTATACTTCATATGAGCAATCCTCGTAGCTTCACAAAATATGACGACAACAACAAAACCCACCAAATTATTCAATCGTTTCGCGTTGCAACGCATTATAATTTTCAGGTTTTTAAATCGTCAAACGATGCATAAAATGGCTATTTTAGAGCATGGTAATTGTTCAGTATTACTGTTTCCTCACAAATATCATAACTAAAACACAAATTTTCGAATCTGAAACAAAACAACTGTTTTTAATTTTGTCAATTCATCGAAACGTGAAAATGCCCCTTTAAAACCATCTCTTCCCAAACCTACGTCATGAAATCAACGCCAATGACTCTCCAAATGTAGCGAACCGTCCGTAACTGTATGCAACAGGCCCTATACAAGTACAAAAGGAACTTTAAGAAGTATGTTTTGATCAATAATGCATAAAAATAAGTTATTTGTTTCGACTAACATGAACACAAATTTATAGGGTAAGTTTGAAGTGCAAACTTTTTTCTTTAACTTATTTTTGCTATACACACACTATTTCTTATGTAAATACCGGTAAGGTCGTTCACTCACTCAAATCTTCTAAGTCGCCTTGCAAAATACCCTACTTTTTCTTCGTATTTTACAACTATTGTCGCTGTAATTGAATACACCACCGAAATAGAAAATAACAGCTAGAATACAACACATTTTTTTGTGGCCAACACCAACAACGCTCGGTCCAGTCAATGGAAACAAATACTATAATATAACATTTAAGATTTACGTTTTTTTTATAACATGGGAATTCAATAAATTATCGTACATTTATACTATATAAAAGAATACAATACAAGTTACACAATACAGTACACTATCGTCACAATTTACGTTATAAATGCCACGCGGACTTACAACGAGGTTCTCGTAGCTATTATAAGTAACATTAATGGAGCTCATACCTCTAGTATTGTCAAGGATGACGTTGTCCTCGTGGTTGGAAGCCGTGTTTTGAATTGTGTCTTTGAAAGTCCACAAGGTTGTGTCAGTGGAAATTAGAAGCCTAATTTATTTTGCTGTTTAAAGAATCCGAACTGTTGATGAAATCTTTTTTATTCACCAGAGCTTAATCTCCGGTTATGGTATCCCCATCCGTTTATCATTTGGGAAATGAAATGACATTTGTTAAGAGTTTTCAGAGTTGGTATTTGTAAAACATGTAAGACAACAGACATATACTATCAATTTATTAAAAAGTAATTGGTTTACAAACTTGCAACACTATCACAACTAGAGCTTCACACAGTTGTGATGAACATTCCCGATTCCGCAAGTCAATATACTGCGCAGCATTAAAGATTCAATAAGTTCATGATATTAGCGTTTTAAAGTCGGATGGTAAAACGTGACCTGAAAAACTTCTTATCTTAAAGAGAATTTCACCCCAGTTTGATTTATTTACGTTACAAAATGTCTGACTACAATTTTCGGCACGTTTGTGAAAAAACAGCAACAGCAAAAACAACTGTTAAGGCAAAATCAATCATGGCGTAATCATATTGAATATTGAATATATTTTTATTTTGTTCTGCAAATTAAAAATATACATTATAAGGCCGACAGGCATGTCTGCAGTTGTATGCGTTTGTTTTATTGTCTAGCAAATTACAAATCGCTTTATTGACAATATATTGCTGATGGGTAACTATATGAACCTATTTATGACTAGTGGACTCTCCAATCCTTCTAAATTGGATCAATGTATTTCCAAATTAGGGATGTCTAGTATATTTATTTCTATATTTAGAATATTTCTTACAGAAATTTCTTTAAGCAAACAGCGTAGACCCTGATGAGACGCCGCATCATGCGGCGTCTCATCTGGGTCTACGCTGTTTGCCAATGCTTTTTTTTTCTATACGCTAGGCATTTATGGGTCGATATGCCCTTGTGGTATAGTGTTTGGTCTCGATATAATTTAAACATGTTCTTGATTTAAGTCCTTAGCGATGATGTCATCGTGGAATAGTTGGTTATCTTCATTGTAACTCGAGTACTACGCTTTGCTAAGGAAATAGCGGACAGCTTTTATTACAAAAAAGAATCATTTTACCACAAAGCGACCTCACATTGAGTGAAATGTTTTGTTAATGGCGCATAATTTACATGTGATACAAATGCAATTCAACTGATATTATGATGATGGTGATGGCATAACACCTCAACCATCTAATTTGAGACTTTTTAATTGTTGTCCTGATTTGCAGAAAGTTAAAAAAATGCAAGAACTTGGAGGTTTGTTTTTATTAAAGTAAATAAGGTTATAATGAATTTGACACCATGTTACTATTTCAGTTGACATAAGATAGAAAAACAAAATGAAACACTTTGTTAAAATGACATCAAGGTGTCTAATAGTTATATTTGATATATATAGGATCTAGTAGGGGTTGTCATATCATACCATATTTTATTAAACGAGTTCAGGAGTTTTGTTAGTAGGCGAGCCTATAGGTTTAGCCAGAGAAACACGTATAAACAATATTATTATTACAGGCGATTTTAATATGAATGCTCTATCAGAACTAACAGCCCGTAAAATAAACGAATTATGTCTCCAATATGATCTTACTCAACTTATCTATGAACCAACACATTATACTGAACAATCATCTTTCGTTATTGACTTAATCTTTGTTAGTAATGAAAACGCCGTATTACGCTCTGGAGTAGGAGAATCTTTCTTAGATCAAATGGTTCGGTATCACTGCCCAG
Organism: Dreissena polymorpha; assembly: GCF_020536995.1. Classification (NCBI taxonomy): domain Eukaryota; kingdom Metazoa; phylum Mollusca; class Bivalvia; order Myida; family Dreissenidae; genus Dreissena; species Dreissena polymorpha. Next base: position 57,653,340 of record NC_068367.1, read on the forward strand.
TTTTTGTCACATTGAAATTTACAAAACCAAAAGGCAAAACTTATTTTCGACATATCTGGTTCTCCGAAATTGGGGATTATACAAAATTACGGCAAGTAATACAGATGACAGATACTAATTGGGATACATTAAAATCCGAAAATATTGATATCTACGCCGAACATATTAACAAAACAATATAACATATTGCAGGCAATTGTATTCCTAACAAAAATGTTTGTATACGCTCTCGTGATCTCCCATGGCTTAACAATATCATAAAGAAAAAAAATCGGCAACGAAAACGTCTTTAGCGAAAAGCCAAACAATCGAATACTGATAATCACTGGTCAAATTTTCGTCGCGCCAGAAATGATGTTGTTTTACTTTTACGTTATTCAAAAAATGAATAGTTTAGCAACATTGCGGAAAAAATTAAATCCTCTGAACTTTGCGCTTAAGACTGGTGGAAGACGCTCCAAACATTTATCCCATCTAGCACAAACAATTCAATTCCTCCTCTTTACAATGATCAAACAAGTACCTTTGTAGCGAATGACACATCTAAAGCTGATATGTTAAACAAGTATTTTGCAAGCCAGTGCTTCATTGATGAACGAAATCACAATCTCCCATCTACACACAATGTAAAAGATAATATTCTTCATTCTATTCACATCACACAGGAGGAAGTCATTGCCTCAACAAAATGCCTTCAGATTGGAAAAGCGTCCGGTCCTGATGGAATAGATAATCGCATTCTCAAAGAGGCAATTTATCAACTAAGTCATTCATTGTGTGATTTATTTAATTCTTGTTTACGTTCATGCAAAATGCCTGCTTGTTGGAAAATTGCAAATGTGTGCCCGGTTTTCAAAAAGGTTGATCCAGCCTTATCGTCAAATTATCGACCTATTTCACTCCTTAATACTACTGAAACGGTCTTTGAGAGAATAATACACAAACACATTTTTAATTTCTTAAATGCTAATTCATTCTTTGCGCCAACTCAATCTGGTTTCCTGCCTGGGGATTCGACTGTTAACCAACTAACATATATCTATAATACTTTTTGCAGAGCGCTAGACAACGGCCTTGAGGTCAGAGTTGTATTTTTTTGACAAAAGTAAAGCTTTCGACAGAGTCTGGCACAAAGGTGTATTATTCAAACTTCAACAAGCAGGTATCCGAGGGAATTTATTATCTTTTTTGTCAAACTATCTTTCCGATCGCAAACAAAAACTAATTTTACCAGTAGCGCACTGCAATCTTACTGAAATTAGTGCCGACGTCCCTCAAGGTTCTATTCTGGGCCCTCTCATGTTTCTAGTGTATATAAATGATATTTTAACTGATATACAAGCACAAATCTACTTGTTCGCGGATGATACCAGTCTTTTTATGGTTGTAAACTCACCAAACGAAACCGCAGCCGTTATACAATCCGATATTGATAAAATCTCAATGTGGGCAGATATACGGTTAGTTTGCTTCAACCCCTCTAAATCCGAATCAATGCTCATATCTAGAAAAATAAATGTATTTATTTCAAATGATTGTACTTGGCATGCACATATATCGTTTGTAAAAGAAAAAGCATGGAAACGAATCCATATAATGCGTCGTTTAAAAACGATTCTCGATAGAAAAACTCTCGAGAAAATATACTTTTCTTTTATAAGACCAATTCTTGAATATTCTGACACTGTTTTTGATAATTGTACACAATATGAAAAAGATGAACTTGAAAAAATCCATACTGAAGCCGCGCGCATAACATCTGGATGCACACGTTTAGTCTCAATTGAAAACCTTTTAAATGAACTAGGGTGGGACACCATCAGCCAACGCAGATGCAAACACAAATTAATATTAATGTATAAAATCTATTCAACCAATGTCCCAAACTATATGCAATCTCTCTTGCCTCCAACAGTGGGTTTACGAACCAATTACTCTCTAAGAAATTCATCTCATTTACAAACAGTTCAAGCTCGTACATCATTATATTCAAGTTCTTACTTACCATCTACTGTATCCCAATGGAATCGTCTACCCGACGACATCAAAAATGCTGAAACGCTCCAATCCTTCAAAAGATTAATTAACAGTGAACGTCCGATCTCAAATCCTTTATTTTCATATGGCGAAAGGCGCTCCCAAATGTTACATATGCGCTTAAGAACAGAGTGTAGCGCTCTAAATGATCATCTTTTCAGACGCAACATAGTTACATCGCCTAAATGTCACTGTGGACTTCTCGAAACCACGTCACACTACTTCCTTGAATGCAATCTGTATATACACATTCGTGGTGAACTCATTAACACAATATCAATTTATTCTGTCCCATGTATCGAAACTATTCTATATGGAGACGTATCACGCGACTACTTAACCAATACTAAAAAAGCTGATGCAGTTCACAAATTTATTATAAATAGTAAGCGATTTGATACGTAACTATGCTACAGAACGAATCACATACTTCTCATTCTCTCTCGCTCGAACTCAACAAGTCTTCATAAACATCGTCTTCCTTTTCTTTCCTTCCCTCTCTCTTTATTTCTTACATTTTTTAAACATGTCAACATATTAATTTTATTATGCAAATATAATTCTATAAGTGGAGTGTTTTTTGTATAATAATATTGTTCACTTTGCCTTACATAGCCAATTGTGTCCGTAAACGTGTAACTTTTCATATAGCAAGGGAGAAGAACCATATAAGACTGTGTCTTTCGTTCTAATCCTTTTCAAACATGAAAGTATGAGTATTGTTGTATGATACTCTATGTATAAATAATGTAAACTTGTTTGAAATAAATATGTTTAAACGAATCAAATGTATTGTTTCAGTATGT